>NC_133384.1:21848932-21997225 GCF_049309525.1 Garra rufa | reverse complement strand
CTTGTTCTGCCGCTGGTTTCAGGCCCCCCTCTCTGCTCCCCAAACAACTGGTTTGCATTTGCCACCTGGAGTCCGCCTAGATTTGCACATCATCCGAAATCATTTTATATTATGCAGATTGTATTGTCTTCATTATACATCGCCATGGAAATGCGCTTCCTGTCTTTGTAGATTTAGCATGTTTCTCAGTAGATTATGCAGAAATAGCTTGCATATGGTACTTGTGATCCACAAATACATTGATGTTTTTATCAGATTGCAGAGTCCATATAGAGTACATTTAGACTCTAAATTGATTCGTATTGACAAGTGTGTGCAGTAAACACAGTCTGTGACTGGCAGCTATTCTTACACTTTGTTTTTAGACAGTTCAACATGGCCATCCATCAAAAGCTTTTGAGTGCCATAAGCAATAAAATCACGCAAGATCCCTCTTTTTGAAACTTCTCCCACACTCTTGCTTTCATCCATGATTTTGTACATGTTTGATCACTGAATCTATATTTGGACTCGATTTACATTTAGCTCAGGGATGGAAAATGGGCACATGAGACGCATGTAAATAGCCAATTCAATCCTGCCGTTTGATCACGTATTAAAATAAAGATTGATTGTTTGTATAAATGAATTTAACAGCCTAGGTTCAAAGCATCAGCCTATATTCTAGAGCTTAGATACAGGTAGGCTTTTTTCATTTTGATGCATTTAAATTAATTTTGGTTTTATGTGTACTTTTAAACCTCATTGACATTTACAGACCCCACAGTACAGTACAAATGTAATCTCTGTTTCTGCTTTGACCTTTTCTCTGTTATAATTATTTTTCTTGCTTTTTTTGTCGCTCTTCCTCTCTCCAGGATTGAGGTTGATGACATTAATGCTAAGGAGAGGTGGGATAGAGAAGCACTTCAGGCTGGTGTTAATCATAACTTGATCTTCTTGAGAGAGAGAAGGTTTTTTTTCAATCTTGTTATTAAGATTAATTTTAAATTAAATATGTATTTTATATTATTACTTATACATATTTATGAGAATATACAGTTGAAGTCAAATCTGCAAAATGTTAAGTATTTTACTAAAATGAGAGGGATCATACAAAATGCATGTTATTTTTTATTCAGTTCTGACCTGAAAAAGATATTTCACATAAAAGACGTTTACATATAGTCCACAAGAGAAAATAATAGTTGAATTTCTAAAAAAAAAGACCCTGACCCCTGGGTTTTTTTAGTGGTAGCTGTTCATAAGTCCCTTGTTTGTCCTGAACAGTTCATCTTTTCATTCTGAAGACAACTAAGGGACTCATATGCAACTATTACAGAAGGTTCAAACGCTCACTGATGCTCCAGTAGGAAAAAACTATGCATTAAGAGCCAGGGGTGTAAACTTTTGAACAGAATGAAGATGTTTATTTTGCCTAAATATTATTGTTTTCATTTAGTACTGCCCTTCAGAAGCTACAGGAGATACTTACATGTTACCCCTGATTTCCCCTGATCTTCAAATCTTCAAATTCAAAATGTTTTCACACCCCAGCTCTTAATGCATTGGTGGGGACCTATGACTCCACCCCTCTACCCCTCTACCCCTGACAGGGATCATATTTATACTTTTACATTTAGCTGTTAAATCTGCTGTTAGTTTTAAGTCCGTATTCACAGACTATAACCTGCCCTGCTATAATGAATGTGCCTCAAAGCGTTAAAAAAAACCCACTAGCATTAACGTTAACTGTTGTCGTTACTTTGATGGACTTTGATGGATTCACTAGCGAACCTGAAGTGACTTACACTTTCCTTTGAAAAAACGCTCCATATGTCTAGCTTCTTTTTTTTTTTTTTTTTGCTACCGCCATCCTCACATGTATGTCACCCAACACACCTTCTTGCACGGGAAAAAAAATCCACTGCATTTGGTGCTGCTTGTATCTGAACGCAGCCATAGCCTCTCACATGATAGCTGGGAAAGCCACAGCCAATCAAAATGTTCATATGTGTTTTGGGGGTGGGAGGACTCAAGGAGAGAATGTGATTTCCCTTTCTGCATAGGTTAATGTTGACAGCGCAATTTTTTTTTTAAGTGGATTAAATTATTGGTGGGGACATTTCAATGGTCGGAGGATATTAGTGGGGAAACATCCCCTCCGTCCACCCTAAATCTACGCCCCTGGTTTCAACCTTCTGTAATAGTTGCATACAAGTCCCTCAGTTGTCCTCAGTGTGAAAAGATGGATCCCAAAATCATACAGACATTGTTGAAAAGGGTTCAAATATACAAAAATGCTGAAAAACCCCGAAGAATTTTTGGGACCTGAAGGATTTTTCTGAAGAACTGTGGGCAGTTTAACTGTTCAGGACAAACAAAGGACTCAAAAACAACTATCACTAAACAAAACAAAACAAAAAAACACAGCTGTGGATCATTCAGGTAAAAACACAGTATTAAGAATCAAGTGTACGTAAACTTTTGAACTTATTTTCTCTTGTGGACTATATGTAAACATCTTTTATGTACAATATTTTATTCAGGTCTGTACTAAAAAAAGTAACATGCATTTGTTTGATTCCTTTTATTTTGGTAAAATAATTAACAGTTTGCAGATTCTTCAAGGTGTATGTAAACTTTTGACCTCAACTGTACTTGTTTAGGCACACACGCAGTATAGTAAAATAGATAACGTCTGCTTCAACATTTTTGGAAATATGAACTCCAGGGTGTCAGCAACCATTTAGTGCTGATACTCGTTTAATATTGCTTATATAATTTCTACGTTTCTTATTTTATTTTTTTTATTTTTTTTGTGATTATTAAATCTGTGTTTATTTTTTAAAGGTGCCATAGAATGCATTGATACAATATTTTAAATTTTTCTCTGATATCTATATAGAAGGCATATGGCATAGGAAAGGGCAAAAATTCTCCAGAAACGGTTTTACAGGTCCATTTACAACCCTAGGATTTGTCCCTAGAATGAAATTACCTGATCTGTTATTACCTTATTTGGAAAATTCATGAATATTAATGATGAGCTCTGCTCTGAGTGGCTGTTTCACAGAGCGGCTCATTGCAGTAGTTCGCACATGTAGGAAAAAATTTACTTAATCACAGAGCTTGAGCTGCTGTTAATATGCGGTTTATTGAAACTGCCGCTTTGAATGAACGATCATTTTACTTTCACTTTTGTGATCGCATGTGCTCTGTGTAATGTTATACTGCAGCAGCAGTACTTACCACATAAGTTTAGATGCTTGTTAGTGATGCTCAGGATCTGTAAATCATTGACCATCGTCCGTGCAATAATCTCTCTGGCTCTCCGTTTATGTGATAATTGAAATCTAATGTACTGCAATGTAACAGGCTACTGCTAGCATTAAGCTAACCGTGTCCCTTCAGTGGCTTGCCTTATTTTATTAAATCACCTTATTTGTTTTCCTTGCCTTTCTGAGTAAGTTCCAGACACCAGCCATCCTGCACTTAACATCTACTGCACAACCAGGAACATAACATTTATTCCTGTGATCTGCCATTTTCGCTATTGTCCTTGCTTTGTTTTTTTTGTTTTTTTCACAATAGCCTAGCTACAGAACTTCTGAAGATTCGGCTATGCAAATGTTGGGGGTGTAACCATTAACGATCGCGACTATTTTGAATAGTCATTGTTATGTTAGGATTAGCCTATTTTTCAGTGGTCTTTTGCAGCAGATTTATATAAAGAGGAAACAATGGTGTTTGAGACTCACAGTATATCATGTCCATGTACAGAACTTCAACTATGCCAAGGTAAATACAGTTTTCCATTCTATGGCACCTCTAATATAGTATACAATTTAAAGGATAACTATTGCCAAAATGCAACCTGGTCTGTTTTTTTACTGTAAACGAGACAAACATATATCTAAAAGCATAATTACGACAAACAAGCCGTTTTTTAGATTGACCGTGATTTAGTTTTGTGGTCAATGGCCGGTGAATGGGAATACTAGGGGCATACATTTGAGCGCATCAAAATCGATATTTTTACAACACTAAGAAGGCTCGACACACCATGAAACTTTGCTCGAAGTATCGCCTGGGTCTCTACACATGAACTCGAGCATTGAGAACATTGTTTGTGTACACAGAGTTTACTAAAAAGAAAGGTTTTGAACAACTCACTTTCACTGTTTGGGTTTCCGCTCGCAGCCGTCTTGCCAGTCAAGAAGTGTCGATCTTCGACTGCGAATGAATGGACTCCATAGGACGAAATATTAGGCTTATATGAGGCTCTTTTTACAACTAGAAGGTTAATATTGTTTTTGCAGCTCATTTGCATTTAAAGAGACGTGCACAAAACACAAAAAGTTTTTGCCTTAAAACACACACTAATCTTTTAGTAAGATTAAAATCCTCTATTATATTTTCTGACCCCATGACCACTATTAATAGCCTGCATTCTCTGTTCACCACATTCACTATCTACACACAAGCATCATTGAGCAATCAATCAAAAATGGTGAACTCAGTTAACCTGCCTTGAAGTTCCTGATGTGAGCAAAATATCCAGATTTGGATTTTTTTCAGTGCAGTTTTTGTTAGTTACGGTGGCTAAAATTTAAATGCAACACACAAAATCTCCCAAGATGCTGTTTGAGGCTTCAGTATGCACAATATCAGGAGCAGCAGGTGTGAATGAACCCTGGAGTATTAGATGAGCAACAGAGTAGTGTAATTTGTAATCAGAATGGCTCTCAGAACTTTTAGGTGGCAAAACTTCTCTAGGCGTATTGGTATGGGCATGTGGACCATGATGAGACACGTTCTTCAGAGGACTAGCAGACAAAGCTCGGTGGATTTGTTGGAAATGTTTGAAGTTGTGCTGTATCTTTGAGAACCAGCTTTACTGGGCTTGTTTCAAAGGTCCGACATTTCAGTTGATGGAGAGGGATTTGAAAAGTTCTGATCCATCATTGAAAGTTTCATCCCGGATTTGATGACTGAAAGACTCATATTTGCCGCCCACCTGCACAAAGGATGAGAAAAGAGGGGATGTGCTCGACGGACTGGCCTTTGGAGAAATAACTAAGTGTGTGTGCAGCTGTGACCAATCGCCTTCCTCTCTCTTGCTTCAATTTGCAGCCAATCTTCCCATCTCTCACCCACTCCCTCATGCATCCATTTGGTCATTTTTCCATCTTCCCTTTCTTTATCTGTTTTCTCTCTCTTTCATTAGGAGATTGGCAGAGGTGTCTCGAAGCAAAAGAGCTGCTTTATAATAATGATGCTCGAAAATCGGCACTTTATCTATCTCTCTATCTGTCCCGGCCGCCTCTCCACAAGGTGGCTCTGTTTGAAATTGCATCCATAGGTCTTCAGAAGATGCTTTTGCTTTTAATCCAATACGACAGACATCAAAGACAGTAATAGAGAGCGATATAGCGCTCGAAAGCCACGCTGCCGGACGTTCTCCTTTCAAATGGTCTCCACGGTGGCTGATTTCCAATTTAATTTGCTCCCTAACCTTTAAGAATAATTTTGTTTTAAGTTCTGTCTTCGAATGCTTTGTTGTTTGTACTTCTCTTTTATGTCCAAGTCGGCTATTTTCTGCCATTGGGGTTTTGAACCTGCTGTTAGCTTCGTTAAAAAACCCTCTTTGGATCCATTTAAATGTTATTGCAGGATAAAGGCTCACAGAGATGCTGCCCAAAGCCTTTCACCACTGTGTGACATTTTAAACCAAGCCGAGAACCCTCAGGCCTTCATGGAACATTTTACCAACTCTCTTTGAACTCTGACTGAGAATATTAATGCTCTTCATTTTTATTCTGATCCACTTTAATGTGGAAGTATATAATGCCATTCTAGTCGTTATATGCCTAGTCATTGACCACTACATGTTCTTCACAGAGAAACTGTATTCTTCCCAGAGAATAAATGATAAACCGTTCTTTTTGTAGGCTGATTGATTGATTGATTGATTGATTGATCGATTTTTAATATTATTCTTACTACACTACTAGTCAAAAGTTTTTTAGTCTCTTCAGCTCAACCTTAAATTTTTTAATCCAAAAAATCCAGCAAAATCAGTAATATTGTAAATTATTTTTACACTTTAAAATTACTGCTTTCTATTTGAATATATTTCAAAATTAAATATATTTCTGTGATTAAAGTAAAATTTTCATCATCATTACTCCAGTCTTCAGTGTCACATGATCCATGATCCAAATCATTCAACAGTTGAGTAAGTTTCTTGGAAAATAAAATTTAAGAAATTTAAAAGTAATACTTTTATTTAGCAAGGATGCTTTAAATTGATCAAAAGTGATGATAAAGACATTTAGAATGTCTATAAAATCATCAAAGAAACCTGAAAAAATTCACCTCGGCAACATAATAATAATAAATGTTTTTTTTGAGCAGCCAATTAGAATATTAGAATGATTTCTAAAGGATCATGTGACACTGAAGACTGGAGTAATGATGCTAAAGATTCAGTTTTGAAATCACAGGAATAAATTACATTTTAAAATATATTCAAATAGAAAACAGTCATTTTAAAACGTAAAAATATTTCAAAATTGTACTGCTTTTGCTGTACTTTAGATCAAATAAATGCAACCATCATGAGCAAAAGTGACTTCTTTAAAAAACATTTAAAACTGTACTGTTAAAAAACTTTTGACTTGTAGAGTATATTGAAATATATTTAGTCAAATAAATTTCTTTGGGTAAAATCAGATTATTAAAATGATTTCTGATGCATGATGTGACATTGACATCTGGCGTAATGAAGCTGAAAACTCAGCTTTAATTCACAGAAAAAATAATATTATTTTTATTTTTATTAAAACAGAAAACAGTTCATGCATGCAAGCTTAAAATGCAATACTCAGATTCACAATATGTGACCCTTGTGCTGTTATTTCATTCCTTGAACAGATTTTTTAAGGAATCCACTCTTGCAATATAGCATACAAGTCAAAACTTGTATATTGCTTTTTTGTCCTTTCTAGAGCTTGACAGACGTTGTCACTCATTGTACAGAATGAAATTCTTTAAACATTTCTACTTTTGTGTACAGAAAGTGCATACAGGTTTGGAACAACATGAAGGTGAAAAAAATCTGACATTGAACTTTGCCTTTAATGTTCTTTAGTGTATGTCGTCTAACTTAGCCACATAGAATTTAGTGTACATAAAAGCAGCAATAACGAAAGGACACTCTTTCTCTCTTTCTCTCTTTGTAAATGTCTGTGGGTGCGCGTGTATTTCTGGAGCTCATGATGGCCCAGGGCCGTGTAGCTGATTGCCTGTTTTGTGGGAGAATGGGCTTTTATAAGCTGGAGGGTCTGCACTTACCTCTGATTACCACTAAGCCCTCGTATTCCCAAGAGCTCGTAGATGAGGCACTCTAGTGAGTCAAGGTTAGCCTTGAGTCACATACAGTCGCCAGATCTCATCGTCATGTAGCGGAGCTGTCCGGCTGAGTCCATAAAGAGACTCTTCATTTACCACGAGGAGTGTGAATGTGTTACTTAAAGCTCTTTTTACTTCTTCACTGTTGTTTTTCAGGCTCAGGCTGACTTTGAGATCTCTGCACGGATGTTCGGAATTAAACCTGTCCGAATTGCTGTAATTTATGTTCTTGAAAATCAGCAGCTTGTACTGAAGAGTCCTAAGCTTGTGATTACTCGTAATCATGCAATCTTGTGTTTCTTTGTGATCATAACGTCTAAAACCGGACTGGAAATGTCCAGCACTTCACCTGTTTCACCTCTCCATGCCACTCTTCCTCTGTGGGATCCTGTTCATGATGTGTGTCGTCCTAGTTTTAGTCAGATTTGATACTTCAAATCTTTTTTAATGCTTCAAATTCTATGCTGTAACTGTAACTAAAGTGATTTTGGTTTTATTATTGTGTGTATTTTGAATGTTGTTGTTTTTTTATAACTGTCATGTACAGTTGAAGTCAAAAGTTTACATATATGCAAAATAAGAGCGATCATACAAAATGCATGTTAATTTTTAGTTATTTATTTAGTAGTATATTTCACATAAAAGATGTTTCCATATAGTCCACAAGAGAAAATAGTTTTATAAAAATGACCCTATTTAAAAGTTTACATACACTTGATTCTTAATACTTTATTGTTACCTGAATGATCCACAGCTTTGTGTTTTTTTGTGTTTTGTTATAGTTGTTTATGAGTCCTTTGTTTGTCCTAAGAGTTAAACTGCCCACTGTACTTCAGAAAAATCCTTCAGGTTTCACAAACTCATTGGTTTTTCAGCATATTTGTGTATTTAAACCTTTTCCAACAATGACTGTATGATTTTGAGATACATCTTTTTACACTGAGGACAACTGAGAGACTCATATGCAGTTATTACAGAAGGTTCAAATGCTCACTGATGCTCCAGAAGGAAAAGCGATGCATTAAGAGTCAGGGGTGAAAACTTTTGAACAGAATGAAGAATGTGCATTTTCCTCATTTTGCCTAAATATCTCTTTTTTCATTTAGTCCTGACCTTTAGAAGCTACAGAACATACTTATTTTTTTCTCAGAAGACAAAATAAGTTAATCAAATTCAAAAAGTTTTTAATGCGTTGTTTTTCTTTTTGAAGTATCAGTGAACATTTGAACCGTCTGTAATAGTTGCATATGAGCCTCTCAGTTGTCCTCAGTCATTCAGATCATTCAGTCATTGTTGGAAATGGTTCAAATACACAAAAATGCTGAAAAACTATTTAAATTATAGGACCTGGAGGATTTTTCTGAAGAACATCAGGCAGTTTAACTGTTCAGGACAAACAAGGGACTCATAAACAGCTATTACTAAAAAACACAGTATTAAGAATCAAGTGTATGTAAACTTTTGAATTGGTTCATTTTTATAAATATAGCATGCATTTTGTGTGATCACTTAACATTTGCAGATTCTGCAAGGTGTATGTAAACAAATATATATATTGAAGCACCAGAGCATCAATTTATTTCACTTTAGGTGTAATGAAGAGGCTCATTGTAGAGCTACTGGAGACTGGATGAACATCAAGAGATGATATTACTGATCATTAATTTTTACCAGGCTTTTATTATTCAGTAAATATCATGATTTTCCCACAGTTGGCTGTTCAGAGAAATCTCACATCTCATTGGACTGCCTCCATATTGTCAGCTCACGCAAGACAGACGATTTTGCCTGCGGGTACAAGATAAGGAGACACCAATTAACTGGAAGCTTATTGGTGATAAAACAGAGCCCTTCTGCAGTATGCTTCATGTAGAAAATGATGTCTGTGTTTCTCCTTCGGAGACCATTTGGAATTAGCGGAAAGAATTGAACAGCCTTAGATTAATTTCATTAGCTGTGTGCTTCTGTGATAGAATAATAGGGTGCCAGAAGGAGAAGGACTCTTCTGCATTTCAAAGGTCATAATATTGGAGCGCTTGGATGATTAAAGTGGCAGCAGGAAATCTGGAAAATACTGTTGCGAACTAGTTTCTGGTTCTTCTTGAAATTGGATGGCTACTTCACAGAAATATCTTGTATGCTTGTGTTCGTACACCAGTTTTATCATTGATACAGATGTCCACATAATAGCATTTCATGTTTTGTTTTCATTTAAATGTAAAAATTCTCTGGAGCTGCAAAACAACAAAATGAAAAATGAAGACACTTTTGCTACTGGGCTTGCTTGAAGCTATTTACATTTCTCCAGTGTAGAATTAAATCTGTGCATGGTAGGTGATTCTAGACCTATATTTGTACAAGCAATAAATATATAGTGTAATATTTTGACAAGGCAGTACCAATATTCCTGATGTTGAGATCATATTAATACAAGAACTTCTGCAGTCCCTTCACTGGCCATTTGCCAGTCTGTGGATAAAACTTGTCAGAGCAGCATTGAAAAATCACACACAGTGGGATGCGGCTTTTTATTTCACAACGTGTCTACGTAACTAAATTTATTTATCATCTCACAGTGTGACTTCATGTCTCATAATGTGACTGTATCGTACGTGTGACTTAATATCTAATTTCACGAGTTCGCCTGCCCATCCAGTACTGATGGTTAATGGTAAATTAGGAATTAGGAATGGTGAATGATTAGGCACCTCCCGAACTTACGTCTGGAACTTCATAATGTGACTTCATATCTCACATTGCGACTTTATATTGCATATTGTGACTTTATATCTCATAATTGGGTTTTTTATCTCATTATGTAGCTTTATAACTTATAATGGGACTTTATATAAATTTACATTTATATCTCACAATGTGACCTTACATTTCACACTGCAGCTTAATATCTCATAATGTGGTTTTATATCTCACTGAATCTCACTCAGCTTGACTTTGTATCTCATAATGGGATTTTATATCTCATTATGTGGATTTATATTTCATAATGTGACTTTGTATCTCATAATGTGACTGTATATCCCATTATGTGGCTTTATATCTCATAATGTGACTTTATATCCCATTATTATGTGGCTTTATATCTCATAATGTGACTTTATATCCCATTATGTGGCTTTATATCTCATAATGTGACTTTATATCCCATTATGTGGCTTTATATCTCATAATGTGACTTTATATCTCATTATGTGGCTTTATATCTCACAATGTGACATATATTGTGACATAATATATCTCATTATGTGACTTTATATCTTACAATTTATATTTATATCTCACAATGTGAACTTACATTTCACAGTGTAGCTTAATATCGCGTAATGGGGCTTTATATCTCATAATGTGACTTTATATCTCAAATGTGGCTCCATATCTCACAGTGTGACTTTTTATCTCATAATGTGGCTTTATATCTCATTATGTGACTTTATATCTTACAATATACATGTATATCTGACAATGTGACCTTACATTTCACAGTGTAGTTTAATATTGCATAATGTGGCTTCATATCTCAGACTGTGACTTTATATCTCATAATGTGACTTTATATGTAATAGTGCATCTTAATATCACATAATATGGCTTCATATCTCAGTGTGACTTTATATCTCATAAGGGGGCTCAATATCTCTTTAGGTGGCTTTATATCTCATAATGTGACTATATCTCATAGTGCAGCTTAATATCTCATAATATGGCTTCATATCTCACAATGTGACTTTATATCTCATAATGGGGCTTAATATCTCTTTATGTGGCTTTATATCTCATAATGTGACTTTATATCTCATAATGGGGCTTAATATCTCTTTAGGTGGCTTTATATCTCATAATGGGGCTTAATATCTCTTTAGGTGGCTTTATATCTCATAATGTGACTTATATCTCATAGTGCAGCTTAATATCTCATAATATGGCTTCATATCTCACAATGTAACTTTATTTCTCATAATGGGGCTTAATATCTCTTTAGGTGGCTTTATATCTCATAATGGGGCTTAATATCTCTTTAGGTGGCTTTATATCTCATAATGTGACTTATATCTCATAGTGCAGCTTAACATCTCATAATTTGGCTTCATATCTCACAATGTGACTTTATATCTCATTATGGGGCTTCATATCTCATTATGTGGCTTAATATGTCATAATGTGACTTTATATCTCCTAGTACAGCTTAATATCTTAAATGTGGCTTCATATCTCACACTGTGATTTTATATCTCATAATGGGGCTTTATATCTCACAGTTTGACTTTATATCCCACAATATGATTTTGTTTTAATTTATTAACCTTTAACTCTAACTTTATCTCACATGTCTTGTTTCCTGTCCACTGTGCATGCATATCAGTGCCGTGGTCTCAGGCAGTTGTAATTCCAGAGTAAATTACTGTAGTCCTTCTTTGTATGACATTAAAAGTCTGAGTAAACAAACATTTTTGCCACTTTGATGTGGCTTCTATGTGGACTAAAACCTCTCCAGGCAAATTTAACCATAATATAATTGGCTCATAACGCAGTGAGGGGGTGTCCCGCACACCACTGGGTGACGAAAGAGCACTCAACATCCTGTAGCGATCATTGTGCTTGTGATTGCCTGTTAATATCACTTAGTGTGTTTTTTACGGTACAAATTTGTCTCATGAGTTACCGCCACAAACACATAAACTCAAGAATCATATTGTTTCTCCCACTGGTCAGGTTCTTGACATATATTGTGACATAATATATCTCATTATGTGACTTTATATCTTACAATTTATATTTATATCTCACAATGTGAACTTACATTTCACAGTGTAGCTTAATATCGCGTAATGGGGCTTTATATCTCATAATGTGACTTTATATCTCAAATGTGGCTCCATATCTCACAGTGTGACTTTTTATCTCATAATGTGGCTTTATATCTCATTATGTGACTTTATATCTTACAATATACATGTATATCTGACAATGTGACCTTACATTTCACAGTGTAGTTTAATATTGCATAATGTGGCTTCATATCTCAGACTGTGACTTTATATCTCATAATGTGACTTTATATGTAATAGTGCATCTTAATATCACATAATATGGCTTCATATCTCAGTGTGACTTTATATCTCATAAGGGGGCTCAATATCTTATCAATATCAATATCAGTTGTAATTCCAGAGTAAATTACTGTAGTCCTTCTTTGTATGACATTAAAAGTCTGAGTAAACAAACATTTTTGCCACTTTGATGTGGCTTCTATGTGGACTAAAACCTCTCCAGGCAAATTTAACCATAATATAATTGGCTCATAACGCAGTGAGGGGGTGTCCCGCACACCACTGGGTGACGAAAGAGCACTCAACATCCTGTAGCGATCATTGTGCTTGTGATTGCCTGTTAATATCACTTAGTGTGTTTTTTACGGTACAAATTTGTCTCATGAGTTACCGCCACAAACACATAAACTCAAGAATCATATTGTTTCTCCCACTGGTCAGGTTCTTTTTTTTTCAGTGCTGTTGAGTGTTGCCAAGTCAATTTAAATTACACATCCCCTGCTGTTCTTTTAATGTCAGAGTTTTCTCACTTTCTCATATTTTCTTCGCCTTGTTCAAGTAGCGTGAGTCACAAATCCACGCTGCAATCAGGATAACACCCCCTCCATAGAATTCCAGCGATGCTTAAAGCGACACATCTGACACTCTTGATTTGCTGCAGCTCCTGCGTTATTATACTCTATATTAAGAATAAATTGTAACACAATAGTCATACTGACTACTGACTGTGAAAAATGTCATCCTGACTATCATCATTATTCCAGTGCTAATCACCATATCCTCATATGCTTTTTCTGTCTGTTTTTTCCCTCTTTGTCTAGGTAAGTACGCAATGCGGGACCTGGTGCACAGGCTCCCGGGTGGAAGCAATGCTAGTGGAAGCAGCGGGGGTACGGCAAACAGCACAGCGGGTAAAACCATGTGCGATGACACTGTTACGGCTATATGCTGCGCCCTACACGAGGTCATCACCAAGAACATGGAGAACGCCAAGGCCTTACGAGACGCCGGTGGCATTGAGAAGCTCATCGGTATTGCTAGGAGTAAAGGAGACAAGTAAGTTGTCTTTTTTTTTGATAATAGGCTTGAATCATATCACTAACCACTAAAATGTCCTGAAGTGTGCACTAACTACTAGGTCGTGGCTACGTTTTTTGCTTGTGTTTTCATGGACCCTGAGGCCAACCGGTTATTTTCTTCACCAGAAACTGTCTGCTTTTTTGTGGAGATGTTTTATTTTCCAGCTACACGGTTTTACTTTTATTCCAGCACCTTTTTAAAGAGATGTACTGTATGAGTCAGACCTCAATAAGCATTTATGAGTTTCAAGGCCACATTGTATACAGATGTTCGGCTACATCGCATATACATCTGTAACGCACCTGACATGAGTCGCTTATTCAGTGCTTGCTGAACGATAATGAAAAAAGCAAACTTGGAGGAAGAACACATTCACTTTTGCTTTAGCTTGCACAGTTAAGATATGTTATTTGCTTTGACAAATACTCCCTTAACTTTGATAAATTCCACTGTAGCACAGCCTTGACACTGGCTTGTTAGTTTTGTGAATAGCCAGAAGATGTAGTTGTTTAGGTGAGTTTATTTTATTTTATTTTATTTTATTTTATTTTATTTTATTTTAACACTTTATTTTAGGCTCCAATTCTTACATGCTTATTAGCATGCATATTACTAGCATATTGACTGTTTATTGGTACTTATTACTATTAGGCATATATTAATGCTTTATTCTGCATGACCATATTTTTTTCATAATTAATTGTATTAATAATTAATTAATAATATTTTGACAATAATAAATGTACACGAACATGCAAGAAATTTTGTTGTGGTTCTCCATAGAGTTTCTGGAAAGGTAATATTTCATTCTGAAATAAAATATTATTTCAATAAAATATATGTTTAAATTTGTTGCTTTATAACCCAATAAGGATTATAATTAAAATTAGTTTGCTTATTTATTTTTTATTGTGCCCCATGTATAGATTTTATTTAATTATTTGTATCTTTATTTTATATTATCTTTTTTTTTCATAATAAGCATGCACAAACACAAGGAATGTTTCTTGATAAAATTAAAATTTATTGTTATTTAATATATTTTCTATTTCTTTATTTTTTTATTGTGCCCCTATGTATAGATTTTTTTTTTTTTTTTTTTTTTTTTTTTTATTATGACCATAATTAAAACAAACCATGTTTGTTTGTTTATTTATTTATTTTATTGTTCCCTATGTATAGATTTTATTTTATTTTATTTTGATCATAATATGTGTGCACATACACAAGAAATTTGTTGTGGTTGTCCAAAAAGGTACCGTTTTTTTTTTTTGTTTGTTTGTTTTTTTTTTTGCTTGATAACCTCTCAGCAGGATTATAATTTAAAAAATATTCAAGTTCACTGTTATGTAATATTTTCTATTTGTTTATTTTTTATTGTGCCCCCATATATAGATTTATTGTATTATTTTGTTTTGTTTTGCTTTGTTTTATTTTATTATGACCATAATTTTGGTTATAATGAAGTAATGAACATAAATAAAGGAATTTTGTTTCTCCATAGATTTTTCTGGAAACCACAACAAATTTTTGGGTTTGTGTACACTTGCCAAATAAAGCTCATATCTCATTCTGAAATATGTATATATATTTTTTTAGTTTGTTGCTTAATAACCTCTAAGCAGGATTATAAAAAATAGTTATTTAATATATTTTCTATTAGTTTTTTTTGGTTTTTTGTTTTTTTTGTTTTTTATTGTGTCCCCCATTTTATTTTATTTTATTTATTTTATTATTTTGAATTGTACACAGGCCAAATAAAGCTCATATCTCACTCTGAAATAGAATGAGAAATTCTATTTCAAATTCTATTTATTTTATTTTATTTTATTTTATTTTATTTTATTTTATTTTATTTTATTTATTTTATTTTATTTTGACCATAATACGTGGACTTTTTGGAAACCGCAACAAACTTCTTGGGTTTGTGTGCACTTGCCAAATAAAGCTCATTTCTCATTCTGAAATAAAATCATTTTATTTATTTATTTAATATTATTTAATTTGTTGCTTGATAACATCTCAGTAGGATTATAATTAAACATGTATTAACAATTTACTGTTATTTAATATATTTTTCTATTTGTTTGTTTATTTGTTTTTTATTATCCCCTGTTTTATTTTATTTTATTTTAAAATGTTTTTTGTTTGTTTTGTTTTTGTTTTGTTTATTTTTTTTTTGTGCCCCCTATGTATTGATTCGGTGTAATAATATATTTGTATTCAGCTGCAATACATGGCATGTTATTACAGGTGTTTCAAATATGCATCATCCAATCATATTTTAGAATAATCAAGCCTTTCTATTTGCTGCTTGCTTTAGTCTCTTTGAAACAGCAAAGCCACCCTGACAGCGAGTAAGTGATGACACTGTCAAAGACATTAGTTCGACCCTCATCAGGCTGACACTTCATGCGACTGCATTATATCCCCATCAGCTATTCATACACTGTGCCCACCCTGTTCAAGCCAATATGGCGATGACAGCTGCTTCCAGATTCCTGCTGAGAGGTTATCAAAGGGACAAGCCACTCGGGTGCTTGTTTGTCTGGATATAGCAGGAATGCAACCGGTTGATTTAGTAGCAGCAACCATTGTGCTTGTTCTGATATGCATCAGATTTGATGACTTTTTGGATTGATTTGGTGCAGACTGGGATATGTGCGCAACACATCAGGCACGGCAAAGCATAATAATGAACTCACTCTTGACTGAATAACTTTTTTTAAATAAGCTATTTAAAAAGAAACACAACTTTTTGCTTACTATATAGTTTCCATTTGAGAAATCTGCACTGATGTAAACTTCACAGCAAATCTGACAGACTTTGATGAATGAGGGGTTTAATTTGAGACGAGAAGATCTGAGCATGTGAAAATCCATGTTGGAAGATGAGGGGAGGGACAAATCAAACATACAGCTCCACCTCTGAATCCATTTTGTCATTTATGAGAGGAAACGATGAAGGAGCGGCATTCATTTCCTCTATTAAAGCCATGTTCACTCAAGGACAGTGAAGATTTTTCTCTAACTTCATTTCAAGTGGCAATTGTACATTGTTCCATTGTGTCCTTTGAGCTGAAATGGATTGACTCGGCTCGGCGGAAGACAAAAGACACAGCTGTTCTATCAAATCAGCTGAAGTCAAACAATTTGTGTCATTTTTGAGAACCAAGGGATTGTTTCTTTTGTTTGTGGCGCATTGTTAATCGTAACAAAAGCTGCTGTCCGTGTGAGATGTTTGCACAGAAAGCAGAGAAAAACACAGTCATGACATCAAATGCTTCATCTGAGCAACAATGTACCAGAATTGGATTTTCATTTTATTCTTTTATGTCTTGGTATTGGCATTTTGATCTTAGAGTTAGGATATTTTTTTAATATTTTAGCATTAAAACATGTTATTTTTGATGTGCTGCATATAGATCAACTGGTGAATTGGGTTTAACTTAGATTGTGTGTTTAGTTCATACAACAATCAGTATAAAAAGTATATATTTTTCTGTGATGTGATCTATCAAAACATCAAAAGTACACTAGTATTCAAAAGGTATTGGTAAGACTTTTTCTTCTCTTATGCTCACCAAGGCTTACTTTGATAAAAATAATAATAATAATAATACAATACAAAGCACAGGTTATTATCAATGTTGAAAACAGTTGTGCTGCTTTATATATATATATATATATATATATATATATATATATATATACAGTGTATATATATATATATATATTATTTTATTTATTTTATTATTTAATATTAGTTTATTAATATTCTATATATTATTTAAAATTTATTGCATGTCTCCTTTTTTTAGAGATGTTTTTAATTAATATTTTATATAATATATTATATTATATTATAAAATATAATTTATATATATATAAATTAAAATTTATTTTTATATAATTTATTTTACTGTGATGCATTTTAGAAGTAAAATAGAAGGAAAAAATTCTTATTGACCCCAAATTTTTGAACGTGTAATGTAAGTTTAGTTAGAAAGTAGTTTTATTGCATTTTTAAAGAAATGTTTAGTTTTTTTTATAAATTACCTGTTTTATAACTATTGCTATTTGTATGCTATTTTTAATTTTATTTATTATTATATATATTATTATTTATTAATAATTTATTATTATAATATATCTTATAATAATTTATTATTAATTATATATATATATATATATATATATATATATATATATATATATATATATATATATATATATATTATTGTTGAATAAAAACATGCATTTTTAAAGGATTCTTTGTTGACTAGAAGTAAAAGTTTTAAATGTATACATGTGATTTTTTTTCCTTTTTTATATTATTAGTATTGTTGTTTGTATGTTGTTTATTTTATTTAATATATTATTAATATATTATTATAAGATATTATTATTATTATTATTATTATAAGTTAATAATATATATAATAATAATATATTAATTATATATTATTATTATTATTATTTAATGAAAGCATGCATTTTCACAGTAATCTTTGGTGAATAGAAGTAAAAGTAAAAAAAAAATAGTTTCTCAGCAGCAAAAAATAATTTTGAATAACAGGGTAATTTAATTAAAGAAAGTAGTTAAAGAAAGACTGACTTTTTTAATTTGGATGTCTCATTTATTTTTAATACATTACTTTTAATTATATTATTATTGTTGTTATTTGTATGTTGTTTAATAATATTCTTAATAAATTAAATACATATTAAAAAATAAACAATTATATAAATATGAATTAATATTCACCTATTTTTATAAATAAATTATTGCTTTTGATCATTTTTGGTTTTTAATAAATCTTCACTAACACAATAACTTTCATTAGTTAACTACATTAGTTAACATGATCTAAAAATGAACAATACTTCTACAGCATTTATTAATCTTAGTTAATATTAATTTAAGCATTTACTAATGCATTATTAAAATCACAAGTTGTGTTTGTTAACATTAGTTAATGCACTGTGAACTAATGAACAATGAATGACGGTATTTATATAACTAAAATTAACAAACAATAATAAATAGTGTAATAAATGTGTTGTTCATTGTTCGTTCATGCTATATAGATACATCAACTAATGTTAACAAATGACACCTTATTGTAAAGTGTTACCAAATCTTCCATGAACAGTTTTATCAAATTTTAACAGATAATACTGAATGTCTGTTGAAACATATGTCCATTTAGCATTGTTGACTCTATTTCTGTTTTCTTCTCTCTCTCTTTCTCTCACAGACACTCACCTAAAGTGGTAAAGGCAGCATCTCAGGTTCTCAGTAGCATGTGGCAGTACAGAGATCTCCGGAGCCTTTATAAGAAGGTAGGAAAGCCCGACAGCTGTTGTCCCACTTCATCCGTCCCAACCTGAGGAATTCATTTAGCATGCTAACTGATCTCCCACTCCCACACGATCGGGTTTAAACTTTTAGAGAAAATAGTTTGGAATGGAAAAAACAGGAGAAGTGCTTTCGCACCCCTCCTCCCCGACAAAGATGCGCATCCCAGTATTTATTCAGCACGACACCTTGTAGCCGCCTGAAAACATTAATCCGCACTGACTAGCAATGAATGCTCTATTGAGCAGTAACGGCCAGGCTGAAGAGATATTTCCATTCAATAAGTGCTTGTTGCACTTACTATTGTGCGTATCCGTTCAGACGTCTCCCTTTGCAGATTATTCAGGCAAACTTTGGCCTTGGCTAGCGCTGACTGCATTCATAACATATTGTAAGGTGTGAACAGCATGGCTGAATAGACTGATGTGAGGAGAGACCTTGTATGAATGCTGCCATATTTCAGCAATTAAAAGCAGATTTGTTTTCCAAACCAAACTTTTAGCTAGCGTTTGGGGGGCATAGACAGTGTGCTCATGAAATTAAATTTAATTAGGATTAGTTCACTTCCAGAACAAAAATTTACATATAATGTACTCTCCCCCCTTGTCATCCAAGATGTTCATGTCTTTCTTCAGTCATAAAGAAATTACATTTTTTGAGGGAAACATTTTAGGATTTCTCTCCATATAATGGATATGTATGGTGCCCCCAAGTTTGAACTTCCAAAATGCAGTTTAAATGCAGCTTCAAAGAGCTAATCTAGCAAAACGATTGGTTATTTTCGAATCAAATTGACAACTAAATCCTCAAATGCTCTTCTTGTCTCTTTGTATTTCTGCGCTACGCATGCATAGTCTGTGTAATCCGGATCAATACAGTTAGGGGAATGTCGAAAAACTTCCATCTCGTTTTCATCTTCAATTTCAAAATCATCCTACAATGCTGTTTTACCTTTTTTCGTAAAGGGCGTTTGATCTTATTTGTACGCTTTGTGAAAAGTGTTGGCCCCCTTCCTGATTTTATTTATTTATTTATTTTTGCATATTTGTCACATTTTAATGTTTAGATCATCAAACAAATTTAAATATTAATCAAAAATAACACAAGTAAACACAACATGCAGTTTTTAAATGAAGGGTTTTTTTATGAATGGAAAAAAAATCCAAACCCACATGGCCCTGTGTGAAAAAGGCCCCCCCCCCCCCCTCTGTTAAAACATAACTGTGGTTTATCACACCTGAGTTTAGTTTCCCAAGCCACACCCAGGCCTGATTACTGCCACACCTGTTCGCAATCAAGAAATCGCTTAAATAGGACCTGCCTAAGAAATTCAGGAACAAATGAGAAAGAAAGTAATTGATATCTATCAGTCTGGAAAAGGTTATAAAGCCATTTCTAAAGCTTTGGGACTCAGCGAACCACAGTAAGAGGCATTATCCACAACTGGAAAAAACATGGAACAGTGGTGAACCTTCCAGGAGTGGCCGGTCAACCAAAATTACCCCAAGAGCGCAGCGACGGCTCATCCAAGAGGTCACAAAAGACCCCACAACAACATCTAAAGAACTGCAGGCCTCTCTTGCCTCAGTTGATGTCAGTGTTCATGACTCCACCATAAGAAAGAGACTGGGCAAAATTGGCCTGCATGGCAGAGTTCCAAGACTAAAACCGCTGCTGAGCAAAAAGAACATAAAGGCTCATCTCAGTTTTGCCAGAGCACATCTGGATGATCCCCAAGACTTTTGGGAAAATACTCTGTGGACTGACGAGACAAAAGTTGAACTTTTTGGAAGGTTTGTGTCCCATTACATCTGGCGTGAGAGTAACACAGCATTTCAGAAAAAGAACATCATACCAACAGTAAAATATGGTGGTTGGTAGTGTGATGGTCTGGGGCTGTTTTGCTGCTTCTGGACCTGGAAGACTTGCTGTGATAAATGAAACCATGAATTCTGCGGTCTACCAAAAAATCCTGAAGAACAATGTCTGGCCATCTGTTCTTGGGTTCTGCAGCAGGACAAAGATCCAAAACACACCAGCAAATCCACCTCTGAATGGCTGAAGAAAAACAAAATGAAGACTTTGGAGTGGCCTAGTCAAAGTCCTGACCTGATTCCCATTGAGATGCTGTGGCATGACCTTAAAAATGCGGTTCATGCTCAAAAACCCCCCAATGTGGCTGAATTACAACAATTCTGCCAAGATGAGTGGGCCAAAATTCCTGCACAGCACTGTAACAGACTCGCTGCAAGTTAACGCAAACGCTTGATTGCAGTTGTTGCTGCAAGGGTAGCCCAACCAGTTATTACGTTTAGGGGGCAAACACTTTTTCACACAGGGCCATGTGGGTTTGGATTTTGTTTTCCCTTCATAATAAAAAAAAATTCATTCAAAAACTTCATGTTTTTTTACTTGTGTTATCTTTGATTAATATTTTAATTAGTTTGAAGATCTGAAACATTAAAGTGTGACAAACATGCAAAAAAAATAAAAAATCAGGAAGGGGGCCAACACTTTAGAGACTGTAGCATGTAGATGATTTTGAAGTTGAGGAAGAAAACAAGATTGGAGTTTTTTGACATCCCTAACTGTATTGACCCTAGATCACACAGATTACGCACGCGCATCGCAGAGACAAGACAAGACGAGCATTTGAGGTTAAAAAGTATATAAATCATCAATTTGTTTAGAAAATAACCGATTGTTTCACTAGATAAGACCTGTCTTCCTCGGCTGGGATTGTTTAGTGCCCTTTGAAGCTGCATTTAAACTGCATTTTGGAAGTTCAAACTTAGGGGCACCATACACATCCATCATATGGGGAGAAATCCTAAAATTTCCTAAAAAAACATAATTTCTTTACGACCAAAGAAAGAAAGTCATGAACATCTTGAATGACAAGTGTGAACTAATCCTTTAAAGGCAATAGGAATTAACCTATCTGCATGTAGACTTCTCATTTTGAATTCAAATGTTCCCAAATGAACTACTAGTGGAAATTTTGGGTTGTGACAGACACAAGCACTAGAAGCCTCAAGGCTGCAAGAACACGCCGTTCCCCTTCGCTGAGCAATCTCCGTCCTGACACATACAACGCTGGATGGTGAGGAAAGTCCCAGACCGAGCTCCATAATGTGTCGTTTTGCCCACTTGGCTCTGCGAGGAAGGCGTTGAAGAATTACAGCCCACGGAGACGGCAACGGATGCCACGCTGACCTTTAGAGATGAGAAAAGGCCAAGAGCCGAGTGCCTGCACTGCCGAGATGAGTTTAGAAGTGGAAATAGCGGCGTCCCCTCCTCCGAACCGCGTCGGAGAGCGAGCGCAGTGCTGGGGCGAATTCACAATGCCTGTTTGAAAATGTCTGTAATGATATGTAATTATGGATGTTTGCGAGTTTACCCCGCTGAGCTCGTCGCCGTCAAACCCGATGCCGAATTACGAGCTCTAATTTCATGTGCACATACTATTAATTACCCTCTCTGTCTTTTTTAAATATTTAGAGGGTTCGACTAAAAGGTACCATGTGTAGATTATAATGAAAGAGAGTAATTAGACAGAACGCAGATTCTCATTATGCTAGCTGACTAAATATCTATAAATAATATTGAACAAAAGACCACGGTGTTCGTAGTTTCACAGTGGCGTTGTGTTTGCATGCCGCCTTGAGGCAGGTTATCGAACAGCTGCTTTAGCTGACGCAGATAGCGTGACCAGGACAAGGACAGAGAGACCAAAGTTGTTAAATCTGCAGTAATGCTTATTATATATAGTCCTCTGATTGATTTTTGAGGGATAGAGCTCTGTGGATCCTTCTCGAACTTGTTCCAGCCTCCTCCAGGATGGGTTTGCAAAGATTTTTAAAACCTCCCACAACCTAACCTGTTTCCTCCAACCCAGCTGAGCCCTGGAAATGTCACCGGGGATGGTATTAAGCAAAGGGCAGCAAGAAAGAAATTGCTATTATTAACATTTGCAGAGCTCCGTCTCTCATCTCATGAGTGCATAATGACAGTTGTTCCACGTGGATGTGTCTTTCGCTCCGTCCGCTGAAATGAAAGGTGTCAATTGGATGAGTCGGGCCACCTGAGGCGTGATTCTTTGTGTTTTGGGTGGTGTGATGGATGAAGCTGTGAAAGGAGAGGGAACACAAAGAGGGGAGGAAAGTGAAAACAAGAGGTTTGGGAAGCCAGGCACCTCCCAAGGCTGTGAACAATGGCCTTGTGCCCAGGAAACATTTGTGATCTTTTGGTGTTGATGCTTCTGGCCAGTATGAGAGGAAGTTTTTTGTTATGGAGGGTAACCATCTTAAATAATAGATAAATAAAATAATAGATTAATTTATTTAAAAAAAAAAACTGTTCAAAAGTTTACATACACTTGATCCTTGTTACCTGAATGATCCACAGCTGTTTTTTGTTTGTTTGTTTAGTGATAGTTGTTCATGAGCCCCTTGTTTGTCCTAAACAGATAAACTGCCCACTGTTCTTCAGAAGTATCCTCCAGGTCCCACAGATTCTTTGGTTTTTCAACATTTTTGTGTATTTAAACCTTTTACAATAATGACTGTATGATTTTGAGATCCATCTTTTCACACTGAGGACAACTGAGGGACTCATCTGCAACTATTACAGAAGGTTTAAACACTCATTGATGCTTCAGAAGGAAACACAATGCATTAAAAGCCAGGGGGTGAAAACTTTTGAACAGAATGAAAATGTGTAATTTTTTCTTATTTCTTGTATTACTCCTAAATATCATATTTTTTTCATTTAGTATTGCCCATCAGAAGCTACAGAAGATACTTACATGTTTCCAACAAGACAAAATAAGTTACATTTACCCTAATTTTCAAATTACATCTAAATGCATTGTGTTTCCTTCTTAATCATCAGTGTGTCACGCGTGAGAAGGAAGGGGGAGATCTGGGTCCAAGTGCGGGGAAGGAATTTATTAACAAAACACAAACCAAACACAACAAAACCAAAAGGCCAACACGGCACAAATATGACTAGAAGCAATACACAATAAACAGAACAGGGAACACAATCAAGAGCCAGGGATCCGGAACACAGAGATAGACTTACGAAGACAATGCAGACACGATGATGAGTGTGAACAGGTGTGGGATGATGAGTGCTAATGACAAAGACAGGTGTGAACGATCATGGAAGTGCAGTGCAAGGGAAGGGAAACAGCACTCTCAGGTGGCTGCGGGAAACCCCACAGCCCAGATCATGACACAGTGAGCGTTTGAACCTTCTGTAATAGTTGCATATAGATTTTCATATATATATATATATATATATATATATATATATATATATATATATATATATATATACATATATATATATATAAATGTATTGAGGTTGTGCATTGTATTGATGCTCTAGGGAGGATCAGATGTACTGTAAACAGATTTTGAAAGTTGCTTTTTGAAAACTTTTTGGCCTATAATGCATAAATATTTATAATTTTGCATAATAGAATGCATCTAATTCATATAAAGTTATAGCAGTTGATCTACTTAGACCGAAATCTTTTAAGAAGTGCAGACGGCTTCCAGCTCCATCTGCTAATAAGGTGTTTGTATTTGTGAGAAAGCCCAGAAGCGTTTGGCTTGATTTACTCTGTGTGACGTAGAGCCGGACTAAGATGAAGTAAAGTTCTAGCCTGAGAGAAGTTGCTTATGCCATTGATCTTGAGCCCGAAGCCTTACTCATGTTGTGCTGAGAGGTGTTACATTCAGCCTGGCAGCCTCCTGAGATGCAATTCCACAGTCATCCCTCCCCAACGGTCTCCACAAGGAAGTATCACGGTAGTCAATTGCCTCAGCAACCCAAGGGAGCCAACGCAGGAAGAGCAACGCTCCTGGCTCCATCCGCCTCTGGGACTATAATAATGAGCGCTTGCCATTGGCTTGCTTCAGTGCACATTTCCACACCAGACGTTTTTTTTTTTTTTTTAATCTGACTCTTAAGCAGCATTATTGAGGAATCACAGGTAGGCAGGTTGCCATAAATGACTCATCTTTGCATGGTCTGCTTGGTCTTTTCAGACTTGGTCTGAGTCTGAATCAGTCCTGTAATGGTGCTTTATGCGTTCAACTGGAATTAACTGAATAAATTAAGGTTTTGGGGTTTAAAAGATGCACATGCACCCTTTTTACACCTCAAGAGCAGCTGCCTTAGCAAGAAAGTCCATCAATTCGAGCACATTATCCTCTTAGACCTGATAAAGAAGAAAGAAAGGAGTTATACGATGTAATGAATGCAAAAAGATTCTTTAATCACATTGAAAGTCAGTCTTCCCTGAAAGTATTGTTTTCAAATGTCTTCAAAAGGAGTATCCATCCTTACTGGTATCTTTTATTGCACAGCCAGCCTAACCGCCCATCATCATAAAGAATAAAGGTTTAAAAGAATAAAAGTTTTCATTTCCTCATGTGGGAACCTGGAAGTTCAAGTAACACTTAGAACGGCGTAAGTAAAACGAAATGACAAACTCCCCTACTGAAGAGGTCTTTAGTCGACAGGCGGCAAGTACCGTTTTCTCCTCATTCCGTGCCTCTCTTCACGCCCCTTGGAGCCTTCAAATACCTGTCCAATGTCATTATTTGCAACAGGCACATTAGGTGGCGAGCGGTGGTTTCTCCTGCCAGAGTTTCTACAGTGTTGAGAAAGTAGGGCAGCTTTGAACTGCACAGAGTCAAAGGAACCGACTGTTTGATCTACTCCTCACCTTTCCAACAAAAGGAATGTCACGCAGGGGCAAATGGGATGTCAAGGGTAGTGTTCTGTGTCCCTGGTAGAGAGCTTGTTCAGTAGGCCGCAAGTTTTCGGACACTTTCTTTGTTTACTTATTGCATGTCTATAGTCTCTTAGCACTAATATAGCAAGCAAAACCTGACCCATAAGATGTCTGAGATGTGTAATAGTATAAAATTGTTTTCTCATTGCTTATCTTTAACTTGTACTAAGTTTTGCAGTAGCAAAACTTATGATTTTATATACAGTGCCTTATACAGTGTATCAGAATTTAAACCCCTTATTTTATTTTTCAAGTTTTGCCTTTGTTAAACTGCTTTAAATAGCTTTTTCCCCCACATCAATCTACACTCCATCCACCACAATAACAAAGCAAAAACATATTTGTGACTACTACATATTTGTGCAAATTTATTACAATTTTAAAACTGAAATAAGTGCATTGCATAAGTATTCATACCCTTATAGCGATTATTTAGTTGAAGCACCTTTACAGTCTCAAGTCTTTTAGGGTGTGTTGCGACAATCTTGCATATCTGTATTTGGCCATTTTATGCCATTCTTCGCCTCACCTCTTTACCTCTCAAGCTCTGTCAGTTTCTGTGAACCTTCAATGCAGCAGAATTTTTTTGAAACTCTTCCCCATATGTGTGGCTTGACGCAATCCTGTCTCTGAGCTCTACAGGCAGTTCTTTTGACCTCAGGGCTTGGTTTTTGCTCTGATATGCATTTTTAGGGGTTTGACCTTTTATTGAGAGGTGTGTGCCTTTACAAATCATACCCATTCAATTGAATTTGCCACAGGTTAACTTCACTTGAAGTGTAGTAACCTCTACAAGATATATGAATGCCCCTGAGCTACAGTTGAGGTCAAAAGTTTACACCCCTCTATTTGAATCCTTTGTATAATACCAAAATATAAGGTGTTATACAAAATGCATGTTATTGTTTATTTATTACTGACCTGAATAAGTTATTTCAAGATGTTTACATATTTTCTCCTGTGGACTGTAAGTTGAATTTAAAAAAATGCCCCCATTCAAAAGTTTACATACACTTGATTCTTAATACCGTGTTGTTACCTGAATGATCCACAACTGTTTTTTTTTTTTTTTTTTTTTTTTGTGAGTTCATGAGTCCCTTTTCAGGTCCCACAAATCCTTTATTTTTTTTTTGGCATTTTTGTGTATTTGAACCCTTTCCAACAATGACTGTATGATTTTGAGATTCATCTTTTCACACTGAGAACAACTGAGGAACTCATATGCAACTATTACAGAAGGTTCAAACTCTCACTGATGCTCCAGAAGGAAAACAATGCATTAAGAGCCAGAAGTGAAAACTTTTTCCATTTGAAGATTAGGGTAAATTTGTAGCCTCTGAAGTGCAGTACTAAACTAAAAAATATGATATTTAGGCAAAATAAGAAAAATTTACACATCTTCATTCTGTTCAAACGTTTTGCATCACTTACTGCACTGTGAATCTTCTGTAATAGTTGCATATGAGTCCCTTAGTTGTCCTCAATGTGAAAAGATGGATCTCAAAATCATACAGTCATTGTTGTAAAGGGTTCAAATACACAAAAATGCTGGAAAACCAAATAAATCTGTGGGACCTGAAGAAATTAGTTTAACTGTTCAGGACAAACAAGATGAACAACTATCACTAAAATAAAACAGCTGTGGATCATTCAGTTAACAACACAGTATTAAGAATCAAGAATCAAGTGTATGTAAACTTATTATTTTATCTAATAGTTCTCTATCTTTTATGTGAAATATCTTATTCAGGTCAGTACTAAATAAACAATAACATTCATTTTGTATGATCCCTCTTATTTCAAGTGTCCCAGAAAAGGGTATGAATACTTATGCAATGAAATCATTTCTGTTTCTTATTTCTAATAAATGTGCAGAGTTGTTACAAATATGTTTTTTACTTTGTCATGATGGTCTGTGGAGTTAAGATAGATTTGGAAAAAAGGTATTTAAAGCAGTTTAACATAAAGATGCAACATAAAACGTGAAAAAAAGTTTCAATACTTTCGCAAGGCACTGTATGTTCTTAAAGGCATAGTTCAGCCAAAAATGAATATTACCCAATAATTTACTCACCCTCAAGCCATCTTAGGTGTGTGACTTCAGACGAATACACTTAGAGTTATATCAAAAAATGTCCTGGCTCTTCCATGCAACAGTGAATGGCTGTTAAAATTTTAAAGACCAATAAAGTGCATCCATCCATCATAAAAAGTGCTCTGCACGGCTCTGGGGGCTTAAAAAAGGCAAAATATTTAAGTCATGTAGTGTATTCCAGGCTCTAGTTGTTCTTTTTAGTAATGTAATTTATGACTGTATGCTCTCAGCACAGTCAGCAAACCCATTGATTGATGTTCACAGTGACGCGTCATAGAGCCAGCGGCCAATGGCTTCAGTTTATCTCCTCCATCAGCCTTTCAGGTTGCTTCAGTCACACATCAAACGGGCTTTCTCCACAGCCGCTGACTCCAGATCATTCGTCCATTGATTTCCTTACCTCCATCCGCCCATTGATTTTTGTAATGACTCCACACTAGGAGGCCCTAAACTAAACTGACAGAATAACAGTGGGCTAATGTAGCGTATATAGACACTGAAAAAAAGGATGTTGTGTTGTGCGCCCTTGTCTAGTAGATAAAATAAATAAACGTAAACTTTTCTCTGTGTCTTTCTTTGTTTCTCTAGGATGGCTACTCGCAGTATCACTTTGTTGGCTCTGCCTCAACAATAGAGAGAGACAGACAGAGACCGTACTCATCCTCACGCACTCCGTCGGTATCTCCAGTCCGGACATCTCCTAATAACCGATCAGGTGAGTATTTGCATTTGTCTTTCTCAACAATGAGAATATAGTGCTGAAATCAGTCAATGAGTCGCTGTCCATGGTCCTGAATATCTTCAGTCTGGATTTAAAACTATTACAAACAGCAGCTTGATTCTCTCTTTAACCCTGATAGAATCCTATTAAACTGATGGGGATTTCTCAGTGCATTCTGGGACTTTGGGGTTAATGATCCACACTACTATTGGGGTTAGTGGATTCATGGCTGGCTGGTTGTGCCTCTAATACCTTTTCCGGTGGACTTAGCATCTCGCTGAAGCAGAAAAGTACTTTTCCCGGATTCAGAATTTGAGAGGACTCTTGGTGGAGGAGGCTGAGCAGCAGAAGAGGGAATTTTAGGACTAATGGGTCTTTAAATGGCTGGAAGGTGAACAGAGTGATGAAATGAAGTTCTTTCTTCCTTAATGCAAAATTTAAGGTGTTATATTAAATTTTGTATTGAATTCCTCACCAGGCCATTTCTGGTCTTATCTATGATGAATATATAGCCAGAGTTATCCTGCAGTTTTAAAGTTTTTTTTTTTTTTTTTTTTGGTTTTTTTTTTTTGGTTTTTGTAATATAATATAATATTTCATATTTTACCAATATTTTATTCTTTATATTATTATTATTATTTACAGTATTTTATATTTTATTATAAAAATATAATAATGTGAATCCTATTTTTTGCATATAATATAATATAATATAATATTTATTATTATATTATATTATATTATATTATTTATAACAATTATATTTCATTTTTTTACCTATATTTTATGTCAAATATGTAAAATATGGTTAAAATACAAAATTATAATTGTTATATTATCATATATTATATCATCATATATTATTTTATATTAAATTACATTATATGCAAAAACATTAGGAATAATATTTTTATCATAAAATATAAAACAGTAAAACATATTTTTCACAAAATATAAAATACAGTAAAAAAAAAAAAAAAAATATATATATATATATATATATATATATATATATATATATATATATATATATATATACACACACACACACACACACACACACACACACACACACACACACACACACACACACACAATATGGGTAAAATATGAAAAATAGTTATGTTGTATAATTTTATATGTGCATATATTATATGCAAAAAATGGGAATACTATTATTATATTTTTATCATAAAAATATAAAATACAGTAAAACATTAAATATATAAAATATGGGTGAAATATGAAGAAATATATTATATCATATGCAAAAAATGGGAATAATATTATATTTAAATATACAATTTTATATAAAAATTTTATAAATTATATAATTGTATATGCAAAAAATGGGAATACTATTATGAAATATTTATCATAAAAATAAAATACTGTAAAAAATATATATAAAGCAAATATATAAATATATGCAAAAACATTATATGCAAAAAATATTTTATATCTTTTTTTATTATATGATATGATATGATGATATTGTAAAAATATAATAATAATATTCCCATTTATTTGCATATAATATAATTATATATATGTATGCATATGTGTATATATTAGCCATTTTTATATATATTTTTACTGTATTTATTTATTTTTTTTATATATAATATTATTCATATTCTTTGCATATAAAATTATATAACAATTATATTTTATATTTTTTTATATATATTCAATTTTTTCAGTATTTTATATTTTATGATTACAAAAATTGAATAATATTATTCTCCAAAAAAACAGAACTAGTCATTAACAATATTGATTCTGATAAACCTCAACTACACAAAATAGTAACTGGTTTGATTTTAAAAATTACTGAAAATAAAATTTTGGGGTTCAGTAAATCAGATGTTCATGTATTCAGTGAAAGAATTCATTAGGTTGATTTTCTCAGGGTGATTCATTAAAAGATTTGGTTTATAAGTGCCACTTAGTTCATTAATCTAATAAAACTAAATACATTTGTTATTACACACATGCAGACAGAAAGTTGCATTATCTTTGCATTCAATTCAGGCTCCAAGTTCACGTCTCATGTAAAATGTAATTTATTTCGCCTCGACACTAGATCCAGTTGACTAGCGGTGGAGGAAACACAGCGTAGAGCAGTGCTCACATGATTCAACATGCTCTCTGCAGCTTTTTAGAATAAATTGATTTATTGTTTGCTTGTTTTTCTCCGTTGAATCTCTGATGTCTCCAGTCATCCTCCTGCTTGCAGCTGGTTTCATGCTGTTCTGTTGTCTGCAGGCTTTTCCTCTACGGTCTGAGCTCCAGTGTGTGTCATGAAAACGGTGCACGGTAGATTTTTGCCAGAGATCAAAGCACTCAGAGTTAGACGAAGAGAAGGAAGAAAGTGGAAAGAGAGACGGTGGTGCGTCTAAGGTTTTGTAGGCGTACCAGAGAATAGCTGTGCACTTTGGCTCAAAGCATCAGAATGTGACAGCAGGGTCTCGGCTGTGCTACTCAATTAACATTTCCTAAGATACAAGTGAGCCAAAGCCAAAACAGAACAGCAAAATTGGCAATAATATGTAAGTCAGTAACTTCACAACTCTGCAATTATTTCTAATATCACGACCTTGTCATTTCGTTGCAGTATTAGAGACATTTTCAGTATTCAGTGTGGGGAAAAATATTTATTTGTATACTCATTATTACCAAGTTCTGGCAACTTTTCTAAAACTGCTTTTGATGCAGTGATTATGATAAATTCTGATTAAAAATTGAACAAATAAGCATAGCACTAGAGTTTAATGCATTTTTTTATTTTAAATTAAAAGCCTTTACCAAAAAAGAAATTCAATTCAAATGTTTTTATAGAATATCATTTTGTGCAACACTGTAGTATTAAATTTAAAGTAAGAAATGTATTATTTAATCATTTATTAACTTACTTATTTCATATTTAGTGTATTATTTTAATTTCAAAAATGTAATTATTAAAATTAATACAAAATTTAGTTTAAACTTGTTTAATATATTTTATTTTTATTTTATTCTATTTATTTATTGTTTAATATCCTATTGCTATGAGCTACGTAACTTGCCAGTTTTTTTAATATTATTATTTTATGTCATTTTATTTTATCATTTTATTTATTTATTTTATTTTTTGTAGACACAATTGTATCTCATGCCATGTCTTCCATGCTTGATGCTATATTAAGGAATATATTATGATATTGTATATGATATATTTTTGCTATAAATCGACTTTAATTTTTATTATTATTATTTTATTTTATTTTATTCTATTTATTTGTTATTTTTTAATTCTGTTTAATTATTTTATTTTTTTGTAGACACAATTTTATATCATGCCATGCCTTTCCTGGTAGATATTATATTACTGAATATATTGTAATATTGTATATTATATGTTTTTGCTATGAATCATCTTTAGTTTTTTTAAATTATTATTATTTATTTTTACTTTACTTATGTATTTATCTGTTTGTTTGTTTATTTATTTGTTGTTATTATTTTATTCTATTTTTTTATTTTGTTGACAATTTTAAATCACACCATGTCTTCCATGGTAGAAGTTATATTTCTGAATATATTATGATATTGTATATGATATATTTTTGCTTTAGATTTTTTTATTATTATTATGTAATGTAATTTTATTTTATTTTTATTATATTTATTTCTTTATTATATATTATATTATATATTTAATTATACATATTATAATTATTATATAATTCTATTTTCTAATATTAATTCTAATTCTATTATTATGAATCAACTTTAGGTTTTAATTTTTTTATTATTACTTTATGTAATTGTATTTTATTCTATTTATTTATTTATTATTTTTTAATTAATTTAATTAATTATATATTAATTATAAATTAATTTAATTTTATTTTATCTTTTTGTAGACACAATTTTATATAATGCTATGTCTTCCATGGTAGATGTTATATTACTGAATATATTATAATATTGTATATTAAGTCTTTGCTATAAATCAGCTTTAGGTTTTTCTTTTTGTGTAATTTTATTTTATTCTCTTTGTCTATCTATTTATTCATTTGTTATTAGTAAAAAAAAAATATTCTATTTATTTATTTTTTGTAGACAATTTTTGTGGACAATTTTATATCATGCCATGTCTTCCATGGTAGACATCGTATTTTTACATTTTTAGTGATTCACAAAATTTTACATTTTACAAATTTGGTGCCTATTTTCTTCTTTTCATTACAACTTGATTGACTCATACCAACACATAAGATTATTACACTTCTGGCTGAAGTGCAAAAACAGCTTTGTCTCAATGTAACACTTGCATAAAAATAAAAACAAAACTGTAATAGTTTATAAATATGACTGGATGAGCCACATTTGACACCATTGTAAAATTAGCAAATATAACCTGTAGCACCTGCACGCAGTCTAATTCTGTATTAATGCACTCATTTGCAATGTTGCTTGGCAACCGTAAACGTATAGTTAGAGCAGACACCAGCAGAGCGTCGTGACACATCAAAAGTGAATCACTCCTATTATAATCAGCGGATACACTAGAAGCGCTCATCTTTGGATTTGCATCATGAAAGCATTCATCACACAGTTTGCAGAGCAGATTACAGCTTTGTGCTTGGTGCATGTGTGAATATATTTAAATAGAATAATAAAGTAAATCATTTCAACGAAAAAGGCAATGCAAAATGTTGCCATATTTTTACTTTTAAGCTTTACAGTGTAAATCTTTTCATTCAAATGATGGCTCGCTGATATTTTTAATCATCATGTTGTTAATATCAACAGACCTCACATTTAAAATTACACAGAGCTCAATCTTTCTGAGGCAAGTGTTTAGTTAAGTTCTGCCTGGAGCTCTGCCTGGTCAGTACATCCACATCAAGGATTTTGGCATGAACTTCAATGCAGAGTTGACACATTTTCGCTCACATTTTGCTCACTTTTATAATTTAATCATGAAACACGGAGGTGATGCTTCTAATGCCACCAGACAAGGCCTTCAGATATACTTTTATGGGATGCCAGACCCTAAGAACACAATAGCCATGATGTGGAGTTGCCAGATATTACTGAGACACATTGAGGGCAGCAACTCAGAGCTCTTTGTTCAGTTTAATAAAGTACAATTGAGTTCATTACTGGTGTTTCACCCAAAAATGACAATTTACTCACCCTTGGACCATACAAGATGCACTTGAGTTTGTTTTTTATCACTTGCTCACCAGTGGATCCTCTGCAGTGAATGGGTGGCGTCAGAATAAGAGCCCAAACTGCTGATAAAAACAAAACAGAAATCTACAAGTTATGCAACTGGTGTTTTTTCTTAAAGGGAACCCTGGGTATTAAGACTTGCATGGCTTAATATAACGTAAATGATGTCTCTTACTTAAACATATAGTAGAAAACCTATGAAAGACATACCGTTAATTTAAAAAATCCACATTGTGGATATGTGGGGTGCCATTTTTTGATGACGTGAAATGGTTGCACTCTGTGAGCTACTGGCACTACATGTTGCTATTTTTACCGCAGCACAACTCAGAAAATAAAATACTGATATGATGCCACATTTTGCGGCTTTTGGTTGTTATTTTCAGTCGAAGGGCAACAAGAGAAGCGATATAAGTCTTCACTGCTTTCCTAGCGATAATAATTGGAAGGTGCCTGTCGACAAATACAGCTTCCTATAGACCCGCGTCTTTGTTCTCTCCACTTTAGCCCTGATGCCTTTGAGGCTTTTAGTAGACCACAGCTACTGAAAGAACTTGCAAATGGCAGAGACAAGAAACGCTAGATGCCATCCTGGCAGGATGTAAACATGCCGATGCTTGTCGTGACGCCATGGCCACTGATAGAGTTTCTCAGCACGGATTTCACTCGATATCCTGGGCTTTTCAACTTGAAAAATCGATGGTGCAGCTTTTGGTTTAAGCCTATACTTATAGCCATCGCCACCTGTAAGCTCTTTCAGTAGCTGTTGTCATCGTATCAGTGTTTTATTTTCCGAGTTGTGTTGTGGTAAAAAAAAAAGCAACAGGTAGAGTCAGTAGCTCACCAAGTGCAACCATTTCACATCATCGAAATAATGATGCCCCCATAGTCCAAAATATATATAAAACGATGAGGATTTTTAAAATAATTTAGTCTTTCATGGGTTTTCTACCTCATATTTCAATAAGAGACATTATTTACATTATATTAAGCCATACATGTTCTTTAAGAAACAAATCCATCAAGGCATTTAAATTTTAAGCCATCACTTCTGGTAAAAAAAAAAAAAAAACACTAGTCTAAAAAACAATCTGAGGGTGCTAAATAATATTGAGAAAATCGCCTTGTCCAAATGAAGTTCTTAGCAATGCATATTACTAATCAAAAATTACATTTTGATATACGGTATGAAATTTACTAAATATCTTCATGGAACATGATATCCTAATTATTTTAGCATTAAAAGAAAAATCGATAATTTTGACCCATACAATGTATTTTTAGCTACAAATATACCCATGCTATTTAAGACTATTTTAAGGTTTTGTGGTCCAGGGTCACAAATTGTGTCTTTAATGAACCAAGTGTAAGAAAGCAATTTGTAGATAACTTTAAATACAATTTATGGTGTAGCTAAGACTGTTTGCTCTGACTCTGAAAAAAGCTTTTTATTGTCACAATTTAAAGGGTTAGTTCACCCAAAAATGAAAATTAGCCTGGCATTTATTCACCCTCAAGCCATCCTAGGTCTATATAACTCTTCTTTTAGACAAATCCAATCGGAGTTATATTAAAAAATGTCCTGGCTCTTTCAAGTTTTATCATGGCAATAGGCAATTCACGAGTTCGCGCTTACATATAATTAGCCGGAGAATAGAAATGCATGTTTGGCGTGCTGTCCGGTGAAGGGCTCCGAGCTCGGGGATGGCCCGAACCCAGAGTACCCCCCAATAGGAGTAGTGAGAACTCGGAGTGAGGAGATGGGGTGGTGGAGGGTTACTGATAAACCATCAAGTGAATGGAGGTGAGTCAGCTGTATTTAACCTATGGCGCTGATTGACTTGAGTGGGCTCCTCTTGTGCTGTTTACGCTAAGTATCTGACGCGCTTCTCCCGAACTTTGTTAATGAAACATCATGTGTTTATCTTCAACAGTCCAAAACAAGTCCAATAAAGCACATTTATTCATAATAAAAAGTGTCTCACACGAGACAATGAATAAAGGCCCCCTGTAGTGAATTGTTGTGTTTTTGTGAGAAAATATCCATATTTGAAATGTAATAATCACTTTAATCAAGCTTGCGCTCACAAAAATGCATCGATTCACTACAGGAGGATTTTATTCACCTCCCCGGAGCCATGTGAGGCACTTTTTATTATGGATGGATGCACTTTATTGGACTTGGTTTGACCGGTTGAAGAGAAACACCTGCCTATTGCCATGATAAAGCTTAAAAGAGCCTGGACGTTTTTTAATATAACTCTTGACTGGATTCGTCTGAAAGAAGAAAGACATATATGAATAGCTTGAGGGTGAGTAAATAATGGGCTAATTTTCATTTTTGGGTAAACTAACCATTTAACATTTCTGAGAAAGAAGGAAATGATTGGCCTTTACACCTGTGCTTTTATTTCCTTTTGTAACCTATATAACATAGTTGTTCAAGCTCACTAACATTTACCTTCAACAACAAATGATTAATGTCATCAGGTTTCATAGGAATGTGCTTTCATTCATGAGGAATTTATTGACAATAATGGTTGATGTCCTGTTGTGTGTGTATATAAGGACATATTTCTCACAGAATCGAGTTTTTTTAGTGCTGTAGGCAAGGAGATATACGTTAGTTTCGCAATAGTCGATTGTTCCTCTCCTGATGCCTGTGGAGCTCAGACACAAAAGCTCTTTCGCCAAATCCGGCTAAATCACAAAGATCTCCTGTGTAGCACATCTCTGCACAATATCAATTTATCCTACATGTTCATTGAAAAATATTGTTTTCATTTTCTACCATTAAGGTCATCAACCGCTGGGTAAAGTTGCAGCTGTACCTGAAGAAAATCTAATCAGAAAGCACTGTACACTGTGTTAAATGCATCAGTAGTGATTTTCTGCGAAACTGCTTTGTGCGTTTCGGAGAAGCCGTATTCGTGAGCTTTATGGAAACATGACAGGAGCTTTTGAGAGTCTCATCGCTTGTTGACTCCATAACCGCTGGAGCTTCTCAATTTTTAAGACCCCGATAATCAGTTATGTGCATATTTTTGCAAAATGATGCATTGTTGAGGAGCAATGATTAGATTAGGAGTCATATCAAGGAGGGCAAAGCACTTGCGGTTATAATCTGATTATGGGTTTGAAATAATTAGCATGCTAATGTTTCTCTTGGCCATTGTGGGTAGAGTGGTGCTCAAAGCTATTATGTGTTTTATTGGAGTGTGTGTCTAAAAGAGCATGTGTGTATGAGCCGTGGTCAGGGCCAATCAGTAATAGGTGTGTGTGTCTACACGTGGGTGTGTCTAAATCCTTCTATGCTGGCCAAAGAGGTCTTCCGTGTATATGAGCCCTCGGGTAGCTGTGTGCTTTGGAGATAGTGCCGCTGCCCACTATCCAGGGATCCAGGCTCTATCAGACCGGGCTGTAGGAGGGCCGGAGGGGGAGTGGTGCTGATCCGGTTAGAGCATTGAGGCTGGAAAGGATTTTTAGGCACAGAGGGAAGACTTTCCTGATCTCTGTGACCTTCATACAGCTGTTTTGAAGTGGCTAAGACAGAACACAGAGCTCACCGATCTCCAGGAACAGAATTGGGCACCTCAGGTTTATGTAATGCAAGAAATCTGCTTTTAGGATAATTCTGTATGAAGTCACGTGGAAGGAGTTGTGCTGTATTTTAATTCACTTTTGCACATTACTAGCATTTCCAAAGTCTGTGACATTTCCAAAACAAGTGATTTGTCAATGGTCGACTAGCCATTGGTTGTTGAGAAGAGGCTTGGTCAGCCAAAATTTTATTAGATGCTTAGTCACAGGGAAAAAAATCCAGAGGAAGTGGCAAAGTCACGCAGTCCATTGAAAAAGGATAATTAACAGCTGGTTTGTGTGGTAATATAGTACATCGGACAGGACATCCAAACGCTCACCTATCAAACATCAACCTCAAATATGGCTTTTAATCTGAAAGCAACTTTACATGGCTGCTCAATCTAATGTTAACCTAGAAAAATGTGCGCTATTATTCAAGTGTCTGTGCAGAGTGTGGATGCTGAATAGTAGCGTGCTCACTGGCGCCGGTGCGGTCACTTGCTCTTAAAATACTCTGTCAGTTTTGTTTATTTAGATAAAAGTTATACATCTTTAGAATCTGTAAAGACTCTACAGTATGTTTATTTGTGTGCACTCACAATAACAACGAAACGTTGCACTTTTGTAAAATAATGAAAGCAAACAGGATGCACTTTCTGCCATCTTGGTCTCTGTGAACTTGAGCACGAAACTCAGAAACTCTGTGTATACTTGCCTTACAGACATGAAAATATATCTATATATAGAGAGTGAATTGAACCAATTCAAATATAAAACAAATATTCTCAGATTATGTTATCAGTATGAACATTCATATAAGTGCATCACTGCTGTGGAGACGACGAGTCAGTGTCACCGACTTCATCTCTTAAGACGAAAACAAACAAAGCGCTAGTTTATCAATAAATTATTAAAACGTTAATGCAGTCTCCTTGCTTTTTATCCCTGACACATTCATAATTAGCCCTATTATATCTGCCTGTGCACTGTGGCAAGGTTTTTGTGTGTGCTTATTAGGCTATGTAGACAATTAAAAGCATTATTATGATTTAAATAGTTTATTAATAAACATGCAACTAATAGTCGAGTAATGCTTAAAGCTAATGACTACTACTAAAAAAATGAGAATTTCGTATTTGGTGAGGAGTGTAGATAGAAAAAAAGCTGAAAATTCAGTGTTTGCTGGGGAAGCGCTGTCACATAAAAAATGGAAAATTCTATGTTTTGGAAGGAAGCGCTGTTACATAAAAATGGAAATTTCTGTGATTGGCAGCGGAGGGCTGTCGCGTAAAAACAAAAACAAAAAACAAAAAAAAACAGAAAATTCTGTGTTTGGTGGGGAAGCGCTGTCACATAAAAATGCCAGAAAAATTCCATGTTTGGCGGGAAAGCATTGTCACATAAATAACGGAAAATTCCGTGTTTGGTGGGGAAGCGTTGTCTCGTAAATAAACTGAAAATTCCATGTTTGGCGGGAAAGCATTGTCACATAAATAACGGGAAATTCTGTGTTTAGTGGGGAAGCGTTGTCGTGTAAAAAAAATGAAAATTCCATGTTTGGCAGGGAAGCTCTGTTGCATTAAAAAAACAATAAATTCCATGTTTGGCGGGAAAGCTCTGTTGCGTTAAAAAAAACTATAAATTCCATGTTTGGCTGGGAAGCGTTGTTGCATAAATAACCGGAAAAAAACTTGTTTGGTGGGAAAGCGCTGTCGCATAATTAAAAAAAAAAAATTCCATTTTTGGTGAGGAAGCATTTTCGCATAAATAACAGACAATTCTGTGTTTGGTGGGGAAGCGCTGTCACATTAACAAAACCTGAAAAGTCTGTGTTTGGCGGGGAAGCGCTGTCGCATAATTTTTTTTTTTTTAAATTCCATTTTTGGTGAGCAAGCATTTTCGCATAAATAACAGACAATTCTGTGTTTGGTGGGGAAGCGCTGTCACATTAACAAAACCTGAAAAATCCGTGTTTGGCGGGGAAGTGCTGTCGCATTAAAAAAAAAAATCCATGTTTGGTGAGGAAGCATTGTCGCATAAATAACAGACAGTTCCATGTTTGGGGGGAAGCGTTGTCGCGTAAATAACAGACAATTCTCTGTTTGGCGGGGAAGTGCTGTCGCGTAAACAAAACCTGAAAATTCCGTGTTTGGCAGGGAAGTGCTGTCGCATAAAAAAAAAAAAAAACGAAAAATTCCATGTTTGGTGGAGAAGCATTGTTGCATAAATAACGGAAAATTCTGTGTTTGGTGGGGACGCACTGTTGCGTTAAAAAAATGAAAAAATCTGTGTTTGGCCAGGAAGCGCTGTCACATTTTAAAAAATTATAAATTCCATGTTTGGCGGGAAAGTGTTGTCGCATAAATAATGGAAAATTCCGTGTTTAGTGGGGAAGCGTTGTCATGTAAAAAAAAGGAAAATTCCATGTTTGGCAGGGAAGCTCTGTTGCATTGAAAAAAAAAACAATAAATTCCATGTTTGGCGGGAAAGCTCTGTTGCATTAAAAAAAACTATAAATTCCATGTTTGGCTGGGAAGCGTTGTTGCATAAATAACCGGAAAAAAACTTGTTTGGTGGGAAAGCGCTGTCGCATAATTTTTTTTTTTTAAATTCCATTTTTGGTGAGGAAGCATTTTCGCATTAAATAACAGACAATTCTGTGTTTGGTGGGGAAGCGCTGTCGCATAATTTTTAAAAAAAAAAATTCCATTTTTGGTGAGCAAGCATTTTCGCATAAATAAGACAATTCTGTGTTTGGTGGGGAAGCGCTGTCACATTAACAAAACCTGAAAAATCCGTGTTTGGCGGGGAAGTGCTGTCGCATTAAAAAAAAAAATCCATGTTTGGTGAGGAAGCATTGTCGCATAAATAACAGACAGTTCCATGTTTGGGGGGAAGCGTTGTCGCGTAAATAACAGACAATTCTCTGTTTGGCGGGGAAGTGCTGTCGCGTAAACAAAACCTGAAAATTCCGTGTTTGGCAGGGAAGTGCTGTCGCATAAAAAAAAAAAAAAACGAAAAATTCCATGTTTGGTGGAGAAGCATTGTTGCATAAATAACGGAAAATTCTGTGTTTGGTGGGGACGCACTGTTGCGTTAAAAAAATGAAAAAATCTGTGTTTGGCCAGGAAGCGCTGTCACATTTTAAAAAATTATAAATTCCATGTTTGGCGGGAAAGTGTTGTCGCATAAATAATGGAAAATTCCGTGTTTAGTGGGGAAGCGTTGTCATGTAAAAAAAATGAAAATTCCATGTTTGGCAGGGAAGCTCTGTTGCATTGAAAAAAAAAACAATAAATTCCATGTTTGGCGGGAAAGCTCTGTTGCATTAAAAAAAACTATAAATTCCATGTTTGGCTGGGAAGCGTTGTTGCATAAATAACCGGAAAAAAACTTGTTTGGTGGGAAAGCGCTGTCGCATAATTTTTTTTTTTTAAATTCCATTTTTGGTGAGGAAGCATTTTCGCATTAAATAACAGACAATTCTGTGTTTGGTGGGGAAGCGCTGTCGCATAATTTTTAAAAAAAAAAATTCCATTTTTGGTGAGCAAGCATTTTCGCATAAATAAGACAATTCTGTGTTTGGTGGGGAAGCGCTGTCACATTAACAAAACCTGAAAAATCCGTGTTTGGCGGGGAAGTGCTGTCGCATTAAAAAAAAAATTCCATGTTTGGTGGGGAAGCATTGTCGCATAAATAACAGACAGTTCCATGTTTGGGGGGAAGCGCTGTCGCGTAAATAACAGACAATTCTCTGTTTGGCGGCTAAGTGCTGTCGCGTAAACAAAACCTGAAAATTCCGTGTTTGGCGAGGAAGTGCTGTCGCATAAAAAAAAAAAAAAAAATTCCATGTTTGGTGGAGAAGCATTGTTGCATAAATAACGGAAAATTCTGTGTTTGGTGGGGACGCACTGTTGCGTTAAAAAAATGAAAAAATCTGTGTTTGGCCAGGAAGCGCTGTCGCATTTTAAAAAATTATAAATTCCATGTTTGGCGGGAAAGTGTTGTCGCATAAATAATGGAAAATTCTGTGTTTGGTGGGGAAGCGCTGTCACATTAACAAAACCTGAAAATTCTATTTGTTTCACACTCTTCAAAAGATGGCAATTCAAGGACGAATATGGTATTCTCTGTGTGATTTCTTGTTTTTCATGACTTGGTGGAGCTGAGTAGATTGAAGCTGGCTGTTACAGGACCTGTTGGAAACATCCTTCATGCTGTCATGCTAAACTAGCACTAATAATGAATAATGATGCACATCTCTGCATGTCCAGCCTTGTACAGGCAGGAAATGATGAACAAAGACAGTAAGACACGGAAAGATAAAATTGGACAAAATAAAAAACTAAGAACTAAAGAGTCAAAGTTGGTTACACCGACATTAAGAAAGGCAGAAAGAACAATCTAAATAAAAAAGAAAGAGTAAAAAGTGTGAAATCAGGCCAGTGTGTCTCCAGATGCTCAGTAAGAAGGGTTTGTGTGACTGTGATGATTTGAATTGCAGCCAGCGCCCCCGCCTCACCCAGAGAGATGATCAGCCTCAAGGACAGGAAGAGCGACTACGACTCCACTGGAACCAACGCCAGTTACCATGGAAACAAAGGAGAGCACACTTCCAGAAAAGACACAATGGCAGGTACGTCAAACTTCAGGAGGAGGAGGAAGATCAGAGTTTTATTCGGAACACTTATCAGCAAGTAAACTAGATGTCCACTTACAGAACTGTAAGTTTAACAGTTTTCTCAACTTTTTTGCGGAATGTAAAGTTTTACTCAAGAGAATGTGAATATTTACAATTTGCTTAAATTCAAAATTAAGCAACAAACAGAACATCAGTGATTTTATATCTGTGAATTAAAATGATAAATATCCACTGAAGTCAAATTTTTACATTTTTATTTTTTGTCAGAAATATACACTGCGTTCAAAAGTTTATAATTAGTACGATGTACAATGTTTTTAAATAAGTCTCTTATGCTCATCAAAGTTCCATTTATTTAATCAAAAATACAGAAAAAAGTAATATTATGAAATAATATTGCAATTTAAAATAACAATTTACTATATTAATATACTTTAACTAGTCTTTACTATCACTTTTTATCAATTTAACACACCCTTGCTGAATAAAAGTATTAATTTCTTTCAAACAAAAAAAGAAAGAAAAGAAACACTGAGCACAAACTTTGAACAGTAGTGTGTTGTTACAAAAGATTTCTATTTTGAATAAATGCTGTTTTTAATTCATTTTTTTATTCATCAAAGAATTCTGAAAAAAGTATCACAGGTTAAAAATAATAAGAAGAAGAAGAAGCAGCACAACTGTCTCTAACATTGAAAATAAATCAGCATATTACAATGATTTCTGAAGGATTATGACAATAAAAACAGAAGTAATCATGCTGATTCACAAGAAATTCACAAGAATCACAAGAAAACATTCTATTTTAATGTATATTAAAATAAAAAACACTATTTTAAATTGCAATATTTCACAATATTATAGTTTGTCTGTATTTTTAATCATTTAAATGCAGCCTTGATGAGCAGAAAATAGTTCTTTAAAAAACATCTTTCTGATCCCAAGCTTTTGAATGGCAGTGTACAAATTAAGATTTGTTTGATATTCTAATGTTGTGTTTTAATATATGCAAGAGAATAAAAAACAATACTGTCTAGGTTTTAACTCTTGGCTGGCAACACATAAGTGTTAAAGGGTGAAATTTGTTTACGGTCCATCAAGCTTTATCCCCAACTCACATTGGTTGAAATAGAGCCCATAGTTCCTTGCTACAGCCCTGCCAGAATATCTTCTAAAAGGATGAATTTGTTTCACTGTGAATAAGTACAATTTCCAGAATTTTTCATAGTTGTTTAATGCTTGATTTATTTTGAAAAAAAAAAACATTCTCTGCACATTCTCACTCTCGCTTTCATCCCACAGTTCAAACCTCCTGTGGAACATCCACATTGTTCCGGAACTCGTACGAGACTTCAAATGACGAGATCAAACACAACCAGGTGAGCAATGAAACAGTCTGAGACGACTCGACTAACCAGGGTCAAACAGGGACTGCGGCTCCAAGACTGTATGAGAAATATGTCTTCAAATGTGGAAAACCTTCCTCAAATCAGACACCATTTACGTTTACTACTACTGTTGTGCAGCTATGTTGGGATTAGCATCATTAGCGCATGTTTTCAACACAAGGCAGCTGTCTATCCACCAATCCAGAACTGTGTTGGCAAACAAAAGGCTGAAGATCTATTCAATCTTGCGTAGACCTGTCAGAGATGTTGTTTATTTGACTTTCTGAGCCATCATGCAATGCTAATGAATCGCAACTATATGCTTCCAAGAGCTGCAGTATTTTTTGGCCATATAGAAGATATATTACTTCAACTTGACAAGGTTCATCATGGTAAATTTTCAGATTTCATATGGATAAAGTTTGCCAGATGTCCCTGGCACACTTCCGAACCGCGCCGTATGTTGAGTCAGTCGGCAGAAATGCTTTCCCAGACGAGCAGCTGCGAGGAGGCTGGGTACTGATAAGCCTGGCTTCCACATGGATCTTTCCTCTCTGTAGCTGGAGAGCATTCAGCTCTGAATCTTTTTCAATTAGTAACATCTCATTTTCTGCTTCGAATCTCTCTGTTATCGAAAGCAGCTCTGTATGTACAGAATAATGAACTAGATCACTCAAAAATGAGCATTTTGTGCTCATTGAGTCACCTCATGATGGTCTAAACTTGATCACTTCCATGAAGCTCCAAAGGAGATGTTAGGCAGCATGTTATATTGTCTCATATGAAAAAGATTCAGTATTTGACTTTATAAAATATTAAGGGAGTCATGAAATTTTCAGCTCTTTGTGTTGTTTCTCAAGGTTAGTGTGCAAAGTTGCTTTCAGAATTCAGCACAACACGACCAGTGTATTTAGAACAAGTCACAAAACAGTCAGTTGTGAAATGAGAAGAACAAGTGAAAGCTTTGTCTTTCAGTTGCTCAGGCATGTCATTAAAAATAAACTTCAGCCATGCATTTCTAATGCTTGGATCTTTAAGAGGCTATGTAAGGATTTGGAGGTACAGTGTCTTTATAACAACTGAGTTTGACAGTTTTACGCAACAGCTTTATCCCACAGCAGTATCGCTTTTGGGATTGATGGACAGACATGAGTTGTTCAGAACATGCCTCCTTAGATTAATTACACTGACGATACATACTAAGGAATTGTACACTCCTGAATGAAAATTTCCTGATAATTTACTCACCCCCATGTCATCAAGATTTTCAGATCAAGTTTTTGAGGAAAACATTTCAGGATCTTTTTTCCTCACAGTTGCACAGTTTACATTTCGCAATTCTGGAGAATTCTGAGGTGTCCTCAGAATTGTGAGATATAAACTTTATACAAAGTCTGACCTTTTTCATGCAATTCTGAGTTTATTTCTCGCAATTTCAAGTTTATATCAGAGTTCTGAGGAAAAAAGTCAGAATTGCGTGAAAAGTCAGAATTGTTTGATATAAACTTTTATTTCACAATTCTGACTTTTTTCCTCACAATTTGTTTATATCTCGCAATTTCTCAGAAATGCGAGTTTATATCTTGTAGTTCAGACTTTATAACATGCAACTGCAAGTTAAGTCAGAATGGTCAGATATAAACTCGCAATTCTGAGAAATGAAGTCAAAATTGCATGAAATGTTATGCCTCGCTTTTCCTCACAATTTTTAGTTTATATCTCACAATTCTGACTTTTTTCATGCAATTCTGACTTTTCTCAGACTTGAGAGTTTAAATTTCGCAATTTTCACAATTGCGAGTTTTGAAGTCCAATTTTGAGGTTCTGAGTTCTGACTTTATAACATGTAACTGCAAGTTAAGTCAGAATCATGCGATATAAACTCACAATTCTGAGAACGTAATTTTTTTCCCTCAAAATTGGATTTCTTAACTAGCAATTTCAATTTTATATCAGAAATCTGAGAAAAAAATCAGAAGAAATCTGAGAAGTCAAAATTGCATGAAATTTTATGCCTCACAAACAGATAAAAACTCACAATTCTGACTTTTTTCACGCAATTCTGACTTTTCTCTAAATTGAGTTTATTTCTTGCAATGCTGACTTCATTTCATAGAAATGGGAGATTATATCTTGCAGTTCTTACTTTGTAAATCAGAATTGAGATATAAACTCACAATTCTGAGAACATGTCATTTTATCCCCTCAAAACTGGACTTTATAACTTGCAGTTGCAAGTTTATATCAGAATTCTGAGAAAAAAGTCAGGATTGGATACAAAAAATCTGAATTGTTAGATATGAACTCACAATTCTGAGAAATGAAGTCAAAATTGCATGAAATGTTATGCCTCGCAAACAGATAAAAACTTGCAATTCTGATTTTTTTTCCCTCTCAATTTTGAGTTTATATCTCACAATTCAGACTTTTTTCATGCAATTCTGACTTTTTTCCTCATAATTTTGAGTTTATATCTCACAATTTTGTCCTTTTTCATGCAATTCTGACTTTTCTCAGACTTGAGAGTTTATATCTCGCAATTTGCATAATTGCGAGTTATGAAGTCCAATTTTGAGGGGAAAAAATGACATTCTCAGAAATGTGAGTTTATATCTCGTAGTTCTGACTTTATAACATGCAACTGCAAGTTAAGTCAGAACTGAGATATAAACTCACAATTCTGAGAACATGTAATTTTTTCCCCTCAAAATTGGATTTTATAACTTGCAGTTGCAAGTTTATATCAGAATTCTGAGAAAAGTCAGGATTGCATACAAAAAATTTGAATTGTTAGATATGAACTCACAATTCTGAGAAATGAAGTCAAAATTGCATGAAATTGTATGCCTCGCAAACAGACAAAACTCGCAATTCTGACTTTTTTCCTCCCAATTTTGAGTTTATTCAATTTTGAGACTTTTTCATGAAATTCAGACTTTTAATATCAGAATTCTGAGAAAAAAGTCAGAATTGCATGAACAAAGTCAGAATTGTTAGATATAAACTCGCAATTCTGAGAAATGAAGTCAGGATTTTATGAAATAATACTTTTTATTCCTTGCAAACCGATAAAACCTTGCAATACTGACTTTTTTCCCTGAATTGTGAGTTTATATCTCGCAGTTTTGACTTCATTGCTTGTACATTTATATCTTGCAGTTCTGCTCTTCTTCTCAAAATTCTTCAATTCTGAAAAATGCATGAAATTGCATGAAATGTTATGCCTCACAAACAGATAAAAACTCGCAATTCTTGATTTTATTTTCTCAGAATTGTGTTTATATCTTGCAGTTCTGACTTTATAACGTGCAACTGCGAGTTAAGTACAAGATACAAACCCAGACACAAACAGAACGTTTTTTTCCCCCCTCACTTTATAACTTGCAACTGCAAGTTTATATCTCACAATTCTGAGAAAAAAAGTCAGAATTGTGTGAAAAAAAGGCAGAATTGTGAATTTTTAACTGTAAGACATGAAATTTGTTATTAATATCAAAACTATCAAAAATGTACAATAGAGCACAGTACCATCCTTATTGTTGAGACTTGTACATTATACAAGCACATCTCATCTGGAAGCTCAGCTGCCTTTTCCTCCCAAATTTGATATGTGAGACTCTGGACGGCTCTGTTCATCAACTTCACTCACAAATCCTTCTTTCACCTCAGGTCCCAGTGCCGCCCGCACCACAGGAGCCCCCGCGCAAAGACTACGAAGCGTACCCCATCTATCAAAACTCTACTAGGAACTTTGAGGAGCCATTTTTTGAGGATCAGGTCCATCGCCCCCCTCCAGCCACCGATCTGAATATGCACCTGGGACTCAAGTCCACCGGGAATTACGTGGACTTCTACTCTGCCGCCAGGCCCTATAGCGAACTCAACTACGAGACGAGTCACTACCCCGCGTCCCCCGACTCTTGGGTTTAGGACTTTGAGCACGTAGAGGCCAGGAAACTGCATGTGCATGCATATCACAAAACATTTTTCAGCAAGTTTTGTTCGTCTAAGCTAGTTCCATGGCGAATATGAGCGGAGTTGAGCAAAAAAAAAAAGAAAGCGAGAGAGAAAAGAAGGCCTTGACAGAGAGAGAAAGAATGCGTGTGAGATGAGAGAGAGCACATACTTTAAAGAGAAGCGAAAGCTTAACCTTTGGAGTAGAAAGTGGGTTTGTATTGAAAGGTATTTGAAAAGTGTAGAGGGAAGAAAAGAAATATAGCAGAGGAAGGCGAGGTATGTAAGCACAAGAAAATGAAGTTTGTTAAACGAGCTACGGGAACAGCTTTTCACCATTTTCGAAACTTTCTTTTCATTCATTTGGCGTCACGGTGGATCAAAAGCTTTTACACATTTTTTCTCTATATTTTTTATTTGATCTTTTTTAATTTAATGTAAAGTATTTGGTGGACATTAAAGAGATGCATTACACAAGTGCATTGTGTAAATTACACAGACCACTCGGTTCTTCCCATGGCTTTGGGTATTTGTTTTACAGTACAAGAAAAAGACAAAAAAAAGAAAAAATGAATTCTTGGAGAGATGTGTTAACCTTCAGTGTCCCTTTCCCAAAATTACGTTTCGAAGAGCAAGGATGTAAATGCCAGTATCGTTCATTCTGAAAATGTGAATATGTCTGTGGCAACTAAAACAAAACGAACGAACAATGAAGACCGGATACATCATTCCACTCTCCTCTCCTCGTTGATGAAGTGCTTTCTCACTGCCTACGAAAATAGATGTAGATTTTTGACATAGATTCTTTTTTCAATTCACTTTTTCTTTCTTGATGACTCAGTGTGGAACAAAAATAAAAATGCGGCTATTTATCATCCATATTTGCAGGAAAACTCTGTTTTAGACCTCGATCTCAGTTTTCTGTGCTAACTGACTGTGCCAAATTTTCGAATCTCTTCTGAATCAGCACTTGAGACATTTTTAAGTTTTTCAGTTTGATTTGTACCTGCGTTTTTTTTGTTCATAAGTGTGTTTAACCGGAATTAAGCGGCATCTTAGAAAACTACCAGGAGGGCAAAAGTTAACTTTGCAAGCTTAATTCCCTCCAAAGATGTACAAAAAAAAAAACCTGTCTCTCAGTGTTAGTTGAGTGTGTGCTGTATGTCGATCAGTGTTTGCTATGAGAGGCTTTGTTTCTGACAGGTGGCTTCTTCTGTTTGACTTGACCAGAGATGATGAACTGCTACACTGAGATGTTAATAGAGAATGATAAATATATAAATATGAATATAAATATAGATCTATATAATTTTTATGTGCTGATGTCAGTGTCACTGAAAGCAACAAACCAGAAAAGACTTGTACAAAAAAAAGAAAAAAAGAAAAATGATTCTGTTTACCTTCATGTTCTGATCCAACAGAGAAAAGAGAAAATGAAACTTGAAATGTTTACCTGGTCCCAGTTGTGTTGTTACCAAGCTACTAAAATAATCACGCTGGATTTGGATGATGTTCTGATGTCAGGACAATAAATTACTCTTTGCGATTTGGAGATGTTTTCTTATGTCTTCTAGACTTGCCACAAAATCATTTTCACACCCGAATAATTCTGTTTAAACCAGTTACACCAGTATTACCATTGATCGGACACTAGTTGGTGCCATAGAGTAAGTTTTGCTACACAATGACATAGTTTTGATTCTGAACTCAAATTTAAAAATAATAACAATTTTGGTTCAGATTTTTTAGTGTAAAAACAGTCAAACCAAATCTTAAGAAAAGCTTACTTTCCTAGGATGCTTTTAAAGCAACTATACATTTAAGCATACCGTATTCTTTCTTGGTTAGGACACTGAAGAACTGTTGTCAAGCTGCTTCATTCATTTCTAGTCTACCCAAAAATGATAATTACCCCATCATTTAATCACCCTCAAGTCATCCTAGGTGTATATGACTTTCGTCTTTCAGACAAATACAGTTATATTAAAAAATACCCTGGCTCTTCCAAGCTTTATAATGCCAGTGAATGGATGTTGAGACTTTGAAGCCTAAAAAAGTGCATCCATCCATCATTAAAAGCACTCCACACAGCTCCAAAAGGTTAAAGGTGCCATAGAATGCATTGAAACAATATTTTAAATTGATATCTACATAGAAGGTATATGGCATAGGAAAGGGCAAAACATTTCCAGAAAAGGTTTTACAGGTCCATTTACAATCCTAGAATTTGTCCCTAGAATGAAATGGTCTGTTATTGGCTTATTTGGAAAGCTCGTGAATATTAACAAAGACTATAGAATACCCAAGACATGTCACTCGTGTAGTTTTGAATGGGGAAAAATGCAACTTTCATTATGGCCGCGAAGCCCCGCCTTCTTAGTGAAAGAGCTAGTAGTTGATTTACCTGGAGCGACACAAGGACTTACCGAACAAGTTTTGATGCTTTAGTGATGCTCAGGATCTGTTAATCATTTGTCATCATCAGCGTAGTCATCTCTCTCCGTTTATGTGGTAAGTGAAATCTAACTGCAATGTAACAGTATGTGCATCTGTACTGCAATGTAACAGGCTACCGCTAGCATTAAGCTAGCCATGTTCCTTTAGTAGCTGGCGTTATTTTACTGATGTACTGACATTACTGGTGATTGGGCGATGCAAATGTTGGGGGCGTAACTATTAACGATCGGTACTATTGCTTAATAGTCGGTGTTATGTTGGAATTGACCTATTTTTCAGTGGTCTTTTGCAAACACCAGATTTATATAAGAAGGAGGAAATGGTGGTGTTTGAGACTCATTGTATGTCATGTTCATGTACTGAACTGTTATTATTCAACTATGCCAAGGTAAACACAGTTTTCCATTCTATGGCACCTTTAATAAAGGTCCTCAAGTGAATCAATGTTTTTGTGTATGAAATGTATCCATATTTAAAACTATAAACCACAATGTCTAGCTGTCTAACTGTCGTATGTGTGTTCACAAGAGAGTGGCGTTCCAGCAGATGACATAGGCGTAGCTTAGCCTTGCGAGAACCAAGATTTGTTTACTGCTAGGGCTGCCCCCTAATAGTTGACTAACTGTTAGTCGATGAGAAGAATTTTATTAGTTGCTTAGTCTCAGAAAAAAAAAAATTCCACAGAAAATGCCGAAATCACACAGTCAGTGATGGACAGATCGTTATCGGCTGGTCTATGTGATAATATAGTCAGGACAGGACATCCAAACGCTCACCTATCATTCATTGCCCTCAAATATGGCTTTTCATCTGAAAGATATAAGTAGTAGCAACCTTACATGGCTGCTCAATCTAATGTTAACCTAGAAAAATGTGTGCTATTGATATGTCTGTGCCGAGTGTGGAACCTGAACAGTAGTATGCTTCCCTGCATGACAGATGGAGACGCTGGTGCGGTCACTTGCTTTTAAAATACTCTGTCATTTTTGGTCATACAGATAAAAGTAATACATCTTTTGAATTTGCAAAGACTCTATGCTTAATTGCATGCACTCAGAATAACAACGAAATGGTGTGTATTTGTAAAATAATGAAAGCAAACAAGATGCGATTTCTGCCAACTCAATCTCAGTAAACTTAAGCACAAAACTTTGAAACTCTGTGTACAGTATACTTGCCATACAGACATGAAAAATATATCTATAGAGAGGGAAATATCTACTTTTAAATGAACCAATTCAAATCAAAAACAAATAATCTTAGATTATGTCATCCATATGAAACATGCATACAGGCGCATCCACTATCGTGGAGATGACTAGTCATTGTTGCTAAAAAAACAAAGAAAGCACTACGTCATCCAGTTGAGCTACTCTCTCATGAACACGCATATGACAGTTAGCGGAAGCTAGAGATTGCGGTTTCTAAAGTTTTAAATAAGCACATTTTTCTTACACAAACACATCGATTCACTTCAGAAGGCCTTTCTTAAAACAAAAGTTCTCTTCCAGAACAAAAATTTACAGATAATTTGCTCGCCCCTTTGTTATCCTCGATGTTCGTGTCTTTCTTTCTTCAGTCGTAAAGAAATTATATTTCTTGAGGAAAACATTTCAGGAATTATCTCCATATAGTGGACTTCAATCGTGCCCCAAGTTTAACGGTCCAAAATGCAGTTTAAATGCAGCTTCGAAGGGCTCTATATGATCCCAGCCAAGGAAGAAGGGTCTTTTCTAGTGAAACAATCAGTCATTTTTGAAACAAACTGACAATTTATATACTTTTTAACCTCAAATGTTCATCTTGTCTTGTCTTGTCTCTACGATTCATATGCATAGTCTGTGAAATCCGGGTCAAGTTAGCGTTTGAGATTAAATAGTATATAAATAGTATATAAATTGTCAATTTGTTTCGAAAAAATTTAGCAAGATAAGACCCTTTTTCCTTGGCTGGGATTGTTTATATCCCCTTGAAGCTGCATTTAAATTGCATTTTGGAAGTTTATACTTGGGGGCAACATAGAAGTCCACTATACAGCGATAATTCCTGAAATGTTTTCCTCAAGAAACATAATTTCTTATTGACTGAAAAAAGAAAGACATGAACATCTTAGATGACAAGGTGGTGAGTAAATTATCTGTACATTTTTGTTCTGGAAGTGAACTTCTCCTTTAACCTCCTGGAGCCATGCGGAGTACTTTTTATGATGGATGGATACACTTTTTTGGACTTCAAAATCTCAACAGCCATTTATTTCAATTATAAAGCTTGGCAGAGCCAGGACATTTTTTACTATAACTCTAATTGTTTTCATCTGAAAGAAGAAAGTCATATACACCTAGAATGGCTTGAGGGTGAGTAAATCATGATTTAATTTTCATTTTTGGGTGAACTGTCCCTTTAAACCAGTATTAAATTTCTGTATGTGGCAAGCCTAAATTGTCCACATTATGTTAATATTATTATGTGTTTTATATATTCATAATAGCATTGTATGTCTTTTAAACATTTGGAGACTCACCAAGTAGGGTTACAAAAACCTTTGGCCGGATACTCACAATTCCTTTTATTGATCTGCTCTTCCAGCACTTCCAGCCGGGTGCGGTATTGTCAGATCCACAGCCATCTGAATGTTCTATCACCGTGATGAAAGAGACTACGGAGCGTTCCCTAGGAAACAGGAAAACAGAAGCAAAAGATGCTGGCTTTGAATCCTTCCCATAATCCATAGCTCAGCGGAGAGCACAGTTTCAGAGCATTACATCCCCAGCAGGCTTTGCATGATGTACAACAGGGGTCTCTTGCACCGATTTAGGCTACCCAACAATTCGCACATGGGCACAGAAACGTGAAGAAAGGGCCTGTAACTGTTATTACCTGTAGCGGAAGAGGAAATAAATAAGCACACAGGATGGATTCTCCACTTAGAGAAGGAGGATGTGGCGGCTCATGCCTGGCGAGGCATTATGGGGATTAAGTAACAGGCACCTTAAATTTAGCCCTTTGAGACGGATTCTATCTGCTCATTTCCTGTCAATATGAGTATTGTCATTACTTCTCTCCTTTCAGGGACAGTTCCACCATCCAGCACAGAAGAGAGCAGGAGAGACAGAAATGAGATGTGTGTTTTGGTCTGTGGCACAAGAATGAGGGTCCTGACGGTCATGGCAATGTGAGGGAATTTTAAAACAGATTCCGAAGTAAAAGTCACGGAAAAGCCACAGATTTTTTCAAGTTTTGCTCTGCTCTATAATATTGCATCAGCAAGATATAGCATCTGGAGTAAAACTTGCCCTCAAGCTATCGTGATATCATCATCCTGTCCGCTGAGGGTCTTATTGGAGACATTTGTACACTAGTAAGTGTCCTTGTTGAAATCTATTTTTTAAAAGATTTTTTTTTTTTTCCTGACATACAACTGGAAACCTCAGCCATCTCTAATAAAATCATTCATATAAGAACGTGCTCATAAAATGGAGAGGTCAGGGAAAAGTCATTGAAATTCACTTATTATTGAATATTACTCACATAAGTCCTAGATGTCTGGGTTCAGTAAGATTTTTAATGTTTTTAGGAAAAAGACTCCTGTGCTCTCCAAGGCTGTATTTATTTAAGAGTTTGAACTTCCAAAACGCAGTTTAAATCCAGCTTCAAAGGGCTCTAAATGATCCCAGCCAAGGAAGAAGGGTCTTATCTAGCGAAACAAGTTTTTTTATTACTTTTTACTTTTACTTTTTTATATAATTTATACACTTTTAACCACAAAAGCTTGTCTTGTCTAGATCTGCAATGCTTACTCTGTTCACTCCGGTTCAAGTCAGTTACTGTATGTTGAAAAACACCCATCTCATTTTCTCCTCCAACATTAAAATCCCCCTACATCGCTGCAGACGTACCGACCCAGTGTTTACAAAGTGAATGTGCTAAGAAGGTTAAATGCCCTTTCCAAAAATAGTTTTTCACAAACCCTAACTGTCTTGAACCGAAGTACACATGTGCATCACAGAGCTAGACAAGACGAGCATTTGTTGTTAAAAGGTGTATAAATTGTAAATTCTTTTAAAAATAACCAATCGTTTGGCTATATGAGACCCTTCTTCCTCGTCCAGGATCATTAAGAGCCTTTTGAAGCTGCATTTAAAGCTGCGTTTTGGAAGATCAAACTCACAGGCACCATAGAAGTCCACCAAATGGAGAAAATTCGAAAATTCCTGAAATGACTGAAGAAAGATAGACATGAACATCTTGGATTGGGGGGGGGGGGATCTGTACAATTTTGTTCTGGAAGTGAACCAATCCTTTAAACAATATTACCAGGCAAAAGGTTTTAAACAGTAAGGTTTAATGTTTTTAAATAAGGCTTTTCGGGCTCACCAAGCCTGCATGTATTTAATCCAAAGTACAGCAAAAACTGTATAATATTTCAATATTTCTTACCATTTCAAAGAACTGTTTTCTATTTTAAAGTGTAACTTATTCCTGTGATTTCAAAACTGAGTTTTCAGCATCATTACCTTCTCCAATCTTCAGTGTGATATGATCCTTCAGAAATCATTATTTAAAACAGTTGAGTACATTTTTTCACGATTCTTTGATGAATAGAAAGATCCAAAGCATTTATTTGAAATAAAAAGCTTTTGTAACATTATAAATACTTTTTGTAAGGATGCTTTAAACTGATCAAAAGTGATGATAAAGACATAAATAATGTTACAATGGTACCTATTTCAGAGAAATGCTGTTCTTCTGAACTATCTATTCATCGAAGAAACTTAAAAAATTCTACTTCGCTGTTTTCAACATAATAATAAATGTTTTCAAGCAGCAAATCAGCATATTAGAATGATTTATGAAGGATTGTGTGACTGGAGTAATGATGCTAAAAATTCAGCTTTGAAATCAAAGGAATAAATTACATTTTAAAATATATCAAAGTAGAAACTGAATTTCTCTAGGGAACCAAAAATGGTTCTTCTGTGGCATCGCCATGCATGAAACACCAATTTTGGAACATTTATTAAGACATTATTATGTATTGTGCTTGCTTATTTTCAGAACCCTTGCTGACAAAGAAAATACTGTGGGAAGAAAATATGGATTTTTAGGCTTCAGTCTTGCATATCATAAACAAAAGTCTCCTCATCTTGAGTCCGTGATTAGATTTTTGAGTCTAGACTTCCAAACATTATGAAGTCAATAATATTAAGTTAGATTAACATTATTTGGAGACTTGAATTCTGGGATATGTTATAGTAACCTGTAAATGTTTCTGATTCACAGGTTGAAATATTTCAATGCAACACTCAGTGTCAGATCCTCGCTGTCTCATCCCCTCGGCTCTGTAAAGTTGTATGATTAAATTCAGAGAGTGAGCAGAATTGCTCTATTTCCCCTGAACCCATGCAATGATTAAGTGTTCAATATGTACCAAAGTTTCATTTTCAGTGTGTGCCGCCTCACACTGTGGGATTATAATCTAATGTGGCATGAAAATAGGTCTTCAATTGAACAATGCGATTCATTTTACGCAGGGGCAAATACGCCAAGGACTCGAAACCCATCTCTCTTCCATACCGTTGACACATCCATGAATTAGAGTCCAAAATGCAGATTTGGCACAAAATCAATTTCCGTGGGGACAAAAGTTAAACAAAAGGATCATCAGCCCACTGCAGATGAAATTATTCATGAAGGGAAAATGAATTTTCATCAGGATTCATTCTGGAGTCTGAACAGACTGAACAGGGTTGTTAGTTTAATAGGCATCCGTGAATGTCAGACGCTACATTTTTGTGCCAGACTTGATTAAATCAGTACTATTTCCCTCCAAAATGACCAATAGTTTCTTTTCCATTTACAACGGAATATGAACAGGAGTTCAGGTCACCCCCAAGGTCTACTATTATGGTTATAAAGATTTTTTTTTTGCATTCTAAAATCATTTTCAAGCTCATTCTACTCCACAATCTAATCATATGAAATTTTAATTATTTTTTATTATGATTTTTGTAATAGTCACTGTTTGACTATTGCAGTAAAAAACAGCTGTACAGTGTAAAAAAATTTAATTGTAAATAAAACATTTTGGATTACATTTTAGGAAATACTATTTCCCTTTTTTAGGTTTATTTTAGGTTAAATTCACTAGCAATTTCTAAGTGAAAATTTCTTCTATGCCATTTTTTTTAGTGTACACTACTAAAAAGATTTATAATGTTTTTGTAAAAAAGTCTCTTCTGCTCATCAAGTCTGCATTTATTTGATTGAAAGTACTGCAAAAACAGTACAATTTGTAAAAAATTTTTGCTATTTCAAATAACTGTTTTCTGTTTGAATATATTTTAAATGTAATTTATTTCTCTGATTTCAAAGCTGGATTTTTAGCATCATTACTCCAGTCTTCAGTGTCACATGGTCCTTCAGAATCATTCTAATATGTGAATTTACTGTTCAAAAAACATTATTTATTATTATTAATACTTAAAATGTTGAGTTCATCCTTTTTAAGAATTCTTTGATGAACAGAAAGACCCAAAATCAGCATTTATCTGGAATAAAAAGCTTTCGTAACATTATACACTATACCATTAAAAAGCTTGAAGTCAGTATAATTTTACTCATTTTTTATTTAGTAAAGATGCTTTAAATTTATCACAAGTGATGATAAAGACATTTATAATGTTACAAAATATTTCTATTTCAGATAAATGCTGTTCTTCTGAACTTTCTATTCGTCAAAGAAAAAAAAACTGAAAAAAGAATACTCATCTGTTTTCAACATAATAATAATAATAATAAAATGTTTTTTTTAGCAGCAAAATCAGAATATTAGAATGATGTATAAAGGATCATGTGACTGGAGTAATGATACTAAAAATTCAGCTTTGAAATCACAGGAATACATTACATTTTAAAATATATTCAAATAGAAAACAGTTATTTAAAATAGTACAAATATTTCGAAATTTACTGTTATAGCTGTACTTTGGATCAAACAAATGCAGGCTTGGTCAGCAGAAGAGACTTCTTTAAAACATTAAAAATTGTACTGTTTAAAAACGCTTTAATGGTAGTGTATTTGCGATAATAATTAAAAAAATTAAATGCACTTCAACAAATGCTACCTTCATACTTTAAATTTTGTATAAACATAAACACATAAATTTGAATTAAAGATGAATATTTCTTTATTGGTTTTTTTTATTTAAAACATGAAAACATTAATTTTTCAAAACTTTTTTAAGTAATAGCAAAACAATAGTTTTACTATTACAGTAATAAGAATTATTTTAAAATACTGAGAAAAATTACCAGACATTGCAATAATAAGAGAGTTGTGGGGGGATATGTGCTTAATATGTCCTGAAAATAAGAAGGAGGTAAAATGACATGTGGACATTTCTTGACAGGTTGTCACAAAGTAACTCAATCTCTAAAAGTCCTTCATTATAATCAGAACATTATGGTTATTAGAGCATGCAAACTAAAGGCTACATAAAGCTCAAATCAGTCTCCCATGATGCATCCAATGTGAACGTCACAGTGCTTTACTGACAGAGGCACAAATTTCTCTACACAATACAGCTCTTCAACCTGTGAGCGAAATATAACGATCACATACTGCCTCTGTCAGGCTCAAATCAGCAGCTCCTGTAGATCCTAACAGCCGTTACGTTTTGATTGCATTGCACTCTATGACAACTGTTTTATTAAATCCAGAACACACTAGCCTTTTTATGGTCACTGATGTATATCATTTAATGATGGGATACGTCATTTAGCAACCAGGACAGCATCTAAATAATATTGGATGCTACAGATGCAGAATTCTGCTCTAAAATAAACGATCATGTGTTGATCCATACGAAGTTAAGACTGTTTGCATAATTTTACCAGCTGCTTCAAAAAGTGCCATTCCATAGGGCTGGCTTGTCTGGCTTGTCTCAAAATTAAAGCATTATTCTCCCCTCTAGTGGTCATGATTCACCTCAGTGTAAATTCATCAATGCAGTTCAACATCTCCCGGGTGCACAGAGCAATAGGGCAAACATCTGAGATTTATCTAGTTGAAGAAAAAAAGCGCTTTATGCACTTGTGAAGAATTTATTGAGAAACCACGCTAAAAAAATGTGTTTGCATCGCACCTTCTGACTTGAATAGCCTTGGGCCAAACTCTGGCCTCTTCGATATGATATCTATTTGATTCTGCACAGGGGTTAATATTAAGTATAAACAACAATGATCTCAAATATGCATTCTAAAACATTTAATTCAGTGTTGTGTGTTTGTGTAAGACTGACATGATTCATGTTACTTAGCATTAAAATCACATTTAATGTATTTTTAATTAAAATAATGTGTTTTCTCTGTTACTTGCAGCTTTGCATCATCTAACCTCATCTCATGTGATGCAATACCAGCTGTAGCGATTTCAGTAGTGATAAGAACAAACACAAAATAAGAACAAACACGAATGTTGTCAAGATTCTTGCCCTGGAATTTCTGGTTCAGTTTGGCCAACCACAAACGCTTTTGTTCTTCAGACAGTTTTTTGCCCTCTTCTTCTTGATTTGTTATAACATTTGGCAGTATATAGTATCCACGTTTTTCCTGGTCTTTCTGAATAACTACAGCCCAAAACATAACAATAACTGACCATTTTCAGCAGAGATAATAGGCAAAATATGCAAGTTTCGTTCGGTTTAGTGGCACTGTTTACGTTCAGTGCAGTCAATATGGCCGAGTACTGATGTGTTGTAAAAGCACTCTATATGAGCACCTCACTGTCAAGAGTTTTCAAAAACATAATTAACTGATGTTTAAATTTTCCTATTTTATATCTGCTAAGTTTCCCAAACATTATTTTTAGCCTTCATATAAAATTTCACTGTAGCTTTTCACACTGCACTTAAAGGAGTAGTTCACTTTGAAAACAAAATTTTACAAATAATGTACTCACCCCCTTGTCATCCAAGATCTTCATGTCTTTCGTTCTTCAGTCGTAAAGAAATTTGTTTTTTGAGGAAAACATTTCAGGATTTCTCTCCATATAATGGACTTCTATGGTGCCCCTGAGTTTGAACTTCCAAAATGCAGTTTAAATGCAGCTTCAAAGGGCTCTAAATGATCCCAGCCAAGGAAGAAGGGTCTTATCTAGCGAAACAATCGGTTATTTTCTAAAAATATTTGCAATTTATTTACTTTCTAATCTCTACACAGACACACAGAGATAGACAAGACAAGCATTTGAGGTTAAAAAGTATATAAATTGTTTTTTTGTTTTTTTTAAATAACTGATCATTTTGCTAGATAAGACCCTTCTTTCCTCAGCTGTGATTGTTTAGAGCCTTTTGAAGCTGCATTTTGGAAGTTCAAACTCGGGGGCACCATAGAAGTCGATTATATGGAGAGAAATCCCGAAATGTTTTCCTCAAAAAACATAATTTTCTTACGACTGAAGAAAGAAAGACATGAACATCTTGGATGATATGGGGGTGAACTACTCCTTTAACCCCAGGTTTCATCACCTAATATTATTCACATGTTCAAGATAGTCACAGACACACTGTGTTGTATAAACAGTAGCTTTAGCGATGGGGAAAATATTTGATGGAAAATGCATTAATTGGAGTAAAAAACTGATCATTTCTTTCTTACCTTTAAGTCCATCCTGGAAAACTTGCTAGTACAATAAGCAATCCACCAGCCTATGGGTGAGATTTTCAGTTCATTATCCGCTATAGTTAAATAACGAGAAAAATAACAACTAGCAGTAAACGGTAAAACTGTTTGCATTACAAACCAGTATGTTCATAATTAAGGTAATACACTATAATAACATGGTAAGGCACACCAATTTGCATTATTAAAGGGATAGTTCACCCAAAAATGAAAATTTGATGTTTATCTGCTTACCCCCAATGCATCCAAGATGTAGGTGACTTTGTTTCCTCAGAAAAACACAAACGAAGATTTTTAATGAAAACCGGTGCAGTCTGCCAGCCTTATCATGGACGTGGATGGGCACCAAACCTTTAAAAGTAAACAAAAACATGCACAGACAAATCCAAATTACACCCTTCCACTCGTGACGATACATTGATGTCCTAAGACACGAAACGATCGGTTTTTGTGAGAAACTGAACAGTATTTATATCATTTTTTACCTTTGATACACAGCCACGTCCATCTGTCCTTAGCACGAGTTTGGCATCAGTCACGTCACATGAGCACGCGCTCTGGCGTAGAATACGCAAACGCCGTAAGCGATCTCTCGCATGTATACGACACTCATTGTTTCCACAGTGCACAGAGATTGTGGGTATAGCGGCTATTCAAAATGGTAATTACTTGCGCGTATCCTGATTGTTTAAACCGATTTAAAGATAAAAGATTACGTTTGCGCAAACTCATCCGGGACTTTTCACTGATTTCCCCTTACGGCGTTTGCGTATACTACGCCAGAAGCGCGTACACATGTGACGTGACTGATGCCAAACTCGTGCTCATGACAGATGGACGTGGCTGTGTATCAAAGGTAAAAAATGATATAAATACTGTTCAGTTTCTCGCAAAAACCGATCGTTTCATGTCTTAAGACATCAATGTATCGTCACGAGCTGCAGGGTGTGATTTGGATTTGTCTGTGCATGTTTTTGTTTACTTTTAAAGGTTTGGTGCCCATCCACGTCCATGGTAAAGCTGGCAGACTGCACCGGTTTTCATTAAAAATCTTCGTTTGTGTTTTTCTGAGGAAACAAAGTCACCTACATCTTGGATGCCCTGGGGGTAAGCAGATAAAGATCAAATTTTCATTTTTGGGTGAACTATCCCTTTAAGCAGTCAACCAAGCTGTTTTGTACAGCTAAAAACAGCTGGACTCGATGAGACCAGAAGCCATACCCATAACATTTACAAAAAGCCACACCCATTCTTACAAAAAGAAAACATGGATAAAATTAAAACCTTTATGCAAAGAGGTCACGTGCAGAGGTTCAATCACTGACACTAACCTAAAATATGCAAATATGAATGTTAACACAGTGTTGTCTCTAACCCAGTGTAAAACGTCCTTTTGTGAATATCCAGGATTAATTGTTAACCCCGGGTAAATTATAAGCAATGTGAAAGGTGAAGGATTTATTTTATCATCTCATGTGAGTAATAACTGTCCATAAATATTAATTAATTAATTAAATTAAACATAATATTGCACTGTAGATTTATTTATGGGCTTTGTTGTTAAGATTTATCTATGCCTTATATAAGATATTTTCTTCCCTCTCTCTATCACTTGTTTCTAAAATAGGCCATGAGTGGGCTAGTAAAAATAATTAATAAAAGTTACACAGGTTTTCTACAAATGCATTCAGGTTTGAATTTCTTATTCCCCTCGTATGTTCCTTAAGACTTTCCATAGCAAAGAGGAGGAACGTCCTTTCGCAATAAACGCTCCTATTGGTTGGAGCCGAGCACGGCGTCATCACGTACCGTTGCCAAACAATGGGCAGGAAAAGGCCACGTTGACGAAGTCGACTGTAAGTGTGCGTTATTTTTCAGCCAGGAAACTGAAGGATTGTTTTAATTTTGAAGACAACGAAGCAACTCTTTGGAAGAAGCGCTTGACAGCAACCATGTCATCGCCGCCCAAAGAGAAAACCGAGACCAAAGCTGGACATCTTCCTGCTGGTAATGTGTCTGTGCTATACTGCTTCTGCTGTTGTTGTTTTTCTGCTGGGAAGTGCAGTGGATCAATCCACCAATGGGCGCCTTTTTCCTTTGGAAAATGTGATTTATAAAGTGCTGTACTGTAGATTTTCGTCACTGCATTGGATCTCTTATATAATAATGTTAATAAAATGCATTGTGCCATCCCAGGTTAAATAAATTTGTTGCGATATAGATATAGCTTTGAAAATGACAGGATTGATGGCTGTATTAACCATGTGCTCAGATTCAGACACTTATAGGTGTTTTTGTAGAAAAGTAATTTAATTCTGATTTATTTCTGCTATAACCACTGCTTAATGCTGTTTGCTTACTGTGCAAAATCATGGTAACAGGGTTGAGTATTTAATATGGCAAACCTAACCAAATATTAAATAAAGAAAAAATATACTTTTATTGCTTTTTCGTTTTGAAGGGGTGAAGTTAGTGTAACATATATGTTACTTATGATAATAACAGGATTGACAAATGGGGTGCAATTAAAGTTTTATATATAGATACAGATGGATGTGCATATAATGAAATAAGTTGGAAAGACAGGGCTGGAATGGACAAAAAAGCAAAAATAGAATAAAGTTACTGGATTTGGTTGACACGTCAAGAGAAATATCTATAATAACATAGTCAAAGTAGGCGTCAGCTCTTCGTTGTTTACACAAATGCTCACAGGGGACGTGAAAGGCATACTTTTATGGAATTTCCCTTTTGCAGGATTTAGCTGATGTAATGCAGCTTGTAAACACTTTTCAAGTATAGTCATTTGTCTCAAAGAGACAAATGTTAGTGTATGTTAAATATCAACCTTGTTTGATTACGTGACATGACAGATTTTCCTCCAAATATTTTTCCTTTCTTATATTGTAAATGTGTGATTTTGCATTGCGTTTCACTCCGTCAGCATATCTATCAGTGCGGTGTAAAGTACACAAGAAAGCAGATAACAACATGCGTGTAATGGCCCTAAAAGTAGGCCAAGGGAAAAAAGATAGCATGAGGTTACACATTAAAACGGCCACTTGTGATTTATGGCATTTGATGACATTATATGATAAATGCGATTTCATCTACCACCATTGTCAAGTCAATAACTCTAAACTGTTTGTGTTTATCCATGGCAGTGAAAGCAGGAGGCATGAGGATAGTTCAGAAGCACCAGTCTGCAAATGAGGTGCCAGACAAGAAGAATGACAAAGACAGTAAAGAATATGAGACTGAGCCGTAAGTATGCTGACCTTCACATTTCTGCAGGGTGCATATAAAATCCAGTTCTTTCCATACAGACCATACTCTTCACCGACTGTTTTTCTAGTGAAGCACATGGTGGTCATCTATATTTTTAGCTATAGGCTTGACTCATGATTTGTTTTTATTCATTAATTTAAGTTCTGAAGTAACCTTGAAGAGATTCCAAGCTCATAAGTCTTATAATTATGCTTTCCAATAGAGAATAAAAATCAAAATGTGACCTTGCACCACAAAACCAGTCACAAGTAGCACAGGTATTTTTGTAGCTATATCTTATGAATCAAAATGATCTATTTTTATCTATGTTCGATGAAGATATCTTGTACATTTCCTACTGTAAATATATCAAAACTTAATTTTTAATTAGTAATATGCATTGCTAAGAATTTAATTTGAACAACTTTAAAAGTGATGTTCTCAATATTTACTTTTTTTGTTTTGTTTTTAGTACCCTCAGATTCCATATTTTCAAATACCTGTATCTCGGCCAAATATTGTCCTATCCTAACATGCTCACAAATAAGTTTCAGTTTGCATGTATCCAGTTCATAACTCTCTAGTGTCTCTGCACTCATGTTTGTACTTTTTGTTTTGTTAACTTGCGCTCTACCTTTTAAAACCTTGCAGCTAAACTATTTCCAGCATTAACCAGCTTCTTATCAAGAAAAGCAGCTTGATAAGAAGGATATGGATATTTTGAATAATAACATTAAACTGTGATTGATTGCTGTCAAAATAGATTTTTTTCAGTTTTCCTCATAAACATTTCCATTAAAATGTGGTGGTGTTTTTTTTCTGAACTGAGGCACTCTAAAACACTGAAAACAGCAGATCGTGAGCTGCTGGCGTATAAAAAAAAAAGTCATTTTCATTTTTGAATCTGATTTATAATGCAGCCCTACTTCGAAATTCTACACAACACTAAAAAAGCCTGTAAAGCCTTAGTTTGACATTGAGTCTGAGTTGAACATTTGATCAGTGACGCAGGTGTGCAATTCCCATACGACTGCAAACACGTGGAGAGGTTTCTGCTAAAACAAGCAATGTTTTTCTTAGCTTAGACTCCCTCTGCTCTGTGTTTGTGAAGCGCCCACATTTATCTAGAATATTTAATATGATGATGGAATCACTGTTAGTGCCCATCTGTCTCTGGATGACTAAGTGAAGGTGAATATGGCAGATTTCTGGATTGGTGAGCACATGACGATCATTTTTGCTTGCAAACTAAACGTAACAATCTTGGGTGTGTCAGGAAAATGTGGCAACAGCCGGATATCGCCACATGTTACTGTTCCTTTTCCTTTTTCTTCATTGTGGTTAAGTTTAGAGTAAATAGCTTCATTCAGTTTTTTGCTTGTTGCTAGGAAGCTGTTAGTTGCGCAAGTGCATATGAGCAGTGCAAAAGTTTTGCAGTCCTCAGATTTCCTCTTTTGTGTTGTAGTAGCTGACCTGTTTTCAGCGCTGCTGAGGTGTGTTCACAGGGTTTGACTGCTGATTCCGACAGGCTTTATTGCTTTGTTAGCAGTCTCCTCCTTCCCGGTAACTGATGACTGATCGGCCGCCCTGTTACAGCGGGTCTGCAAGCGAGCCCTTATCAGCTCACTCAACCTGCTGCAGGAAATCCTACGAGGTGTATCATTCCTGAACAAGCTTACAGCTGCTTTTAATATCTCTTTGGCTTCCCTTCTGAAACATGGCAGCTGTTCACGAGTGGACATTTCAGGAAAGAGGTTAAAACGTGGTTTCAGTGCCTAAGAAACGCACCGCGATGTTAGAATGTGATCCGTCCACCCACGTTATTAGGTTTGGCATTTTCCCGCACCGCTGGCGAGCCAAAAGGAAACTTGCCATTTTCCTGTGTAGTCTCTTTGTGCTCAGATGTTTTTCCAAAGCTTGTTTTAGTTGTTGACACCAATAAGATTCTTTGCATGGTTATTATAGTGGTTGGTTCGTATCAGTTAGTTCAGTCTTTCTCTGGTGTGTTTATAGACTAATAATATGTTATAGGCCAGTTATTTTGCCAGCTTGGCTGATTAAAGGATTCGTTCACTTCCAGAACAAAAATTTTTCAGATAATTTACTCACCCTCTTGTCATCCAAGTTGTTCATGTTGTTCCCTTATGTAAGGAAATTATGTTTTTTGAGGAAAACATTCCAGGAGTTTTCTCCATATAGTGGACTTCAACGGGGCCTGCAAGTTTGAACGTCCAAAATGCAGTGTAAAGGAGCTTCAAAAGGCTCTAAATGATCCCAGCTGAGGAATAAGAATCGTATCTAGTAAAATGATTGGTCATTTTCTAATGTATTTGTGCATACTCTGTGAACTCCGGTTTAAGACAGTTAGTGTATGTTGAAAAAATCCTGTCTCCTTTTCTCCTCCAACTTCAAAATCGCCCTACATCGCTGTTTTACCTTTTTTTGTAAAAGGTGTTTAATCTTCTGTGCATGTTCACTTTGTAAACACTTGGTTGGTGCTTCTGCAGCAGGAGTCTGAAGTTGGAGGAGAAAATGAGATGGGAGTTTTTCAACTGTTTTGAACCAGAGTGCACAGAGTACGCATAAAGATGCTAGACAAGACAAGCATTTGAGATTTAAAAAGTGTATAAACATTGGCAGATCGTTCACTAGATAAGACTGTTGTTCCTTGACTGGCATCATTTAGACCCCTTTGAAGCTGTATTTAAACTGCATTTTGGAAGTTCAAACTCGTGGGCACTGTCGAAGTCCATCATATGGAGAAAATTCCTGAAATGTTTTCCTAAACATTCTTTTCATATAAAATGTTTTCAGTCACTAACTGAGCAAAAGTTGTGTATCCACACCATATCAAAATTCACGTCCTCGTAGAACTCATAATTACAACTTGCAAACTCAAAATCTGCTCTGACTTGTATCTTCTGACTACTGTAGTGTCATGCAGAAACAATTAAAGTGGCAGCAGCTTTATTAGTGAAATTTGTTAGTAATATTTCTGTTTAATAATTCTTAAATCGACTGATAATGTTGAAATGATGCAAGAATAATCTGACATGAATCTGACAAAAGCACAGAAATAAAAACTGACTAATGTAAGTTTATTAATAAGGCGTTTGCAAAAAAAAGATACATGGAAACTGATTACTCAAATTGCACAGTTTCATTTTGGCATTATAGTGTTCCAGTAGAAACTCATAATTCCAAATCAAAGGACATGAACAGCTCAGAGGTAATAATAATGTTAATATTAAGGGCTGCTAGAAAAACAAAATCACTAATTTTAGAAGTGATATAGATAATACCAAGGATAAGGATAAGACCAACCAAGGAAACATTTTCGCATCTGATCCACAATGGTACTTGTGGCCCTCAATATATGCATGTGGGGGACTAAACACAATCATCCATCAGCAAAAATGAGTCATTATGTTGAATGCTGAATAGCGTGTCTGCCATTAAAGACGTCTGACACGCATTTAGTCAAAAGAAAAGGAATTTGTCACAATAATGTGCCAGACATAGACAAAATGCAAGACAATAGTTGCAAATAGAAACGGAGAGAGACTGAAACTTTTTGTCTCAGAAAGTGCTGTGGAATTAAATTAGGACCTCTGTGACCCTGTCTCGTTTCAGAAGGCTGGAATGAGAGAAATAGTTCAGTAGTTGTACAAGGCCAATGCACAAAACCAGGTATAAGAAGCCAAAACTGAACAATTGACAGAAGTCATATGCCTGAGTCATCTTGCACTCGATTTCCTTCGTCTGGGTTGGTTTTGTTTGGCGAAACATTACTCCTTCACAATACTCCCATACACACCTATAAACAAATTCACAGATGTTTTCAGTGAGATCAGGATGAAGTCTAATGCCTACCATGGCTACGGATCATTGAACTTTTATGAGCAACTCTGGAGTGAGAACTTCATCTCAGAATTGAGGTTCAGTATGATTCAAGTGTTTCTGCTCTGTATTTCATCTTCTTTTATAGATATTAATACATTTTTAAGTGTGTCCAGTAGCTGAATGTGCCAGACGTGCACTCACACACTCTCTTCGATGTCACTCTTCCTCCATGTTCGCTTTGCTCTCAGAGAGATGGCCTGTAAGCAGGTGGCTTCTGATGGAAAAATTGCACATTTGTCGCAGCAAGTCAAGTGGCACTGTCTGGGGACCACCTGTCAAATGTAATTTGGTATTCTCAGATGGATCGGAGGCCAAAATGGAATGGGTCTGAGACGCTAATGTGATGTGCTGTGCTGGTGAGGTCAATCCTTGATGTGTCCGCCTTGTGACGCAGGAACCTCCGCCATCTTTCCTATCCAATCCACATACAGCTCAAGCCCAGAGTATACTTTGGTTGTCTGCGGTCTGCTATGATTCATGTACTATCCACCTGACGTAATTTTCATTAGGTGTGTTGAGTGTAGAATTCACTGTGCGTGTTAAACTCATCCATCCACACTCATCCATGGTTAAGCATACTTTGAAAGCAGCATATACTTGGCTGTGAGTTAGACGGAAAAAGTATACCTCAGGCTTTCTCACTGGTACACAGCAAGGTGGTTGCTCCAGTGGCTTAGACTGATTTGTTTGCGGTAATAGCAGACACAAGGGTGAATTCATTAAACGGTTATGCCACTTTTGCGTGCTTTGTAGGGATAAAACGAATACCGGTTTGATGATAAATCATAATAAAATTCCCCCTTGGTTAGCATTACGGTTTCATGTTATTATTTAATTTATGATTAAAACTGTTTTACGTTACTGTGATACATGCACACAGCACGCAGAGTTATGGAGGCCAGTTTCCGCCACTGGGGGACTTCTCACTATTCTGACTTTTTTCCTCAGAATTGTGAACACGCAATTGAGAGTTATTGTCAGAATTGCGAGATATAAACTCGCAAATTTCAAGTTAAGTCAAACTTGTGTGATACACACTCACAATTCTGACTTTTTTCTCAGAATTGTGTGATATAAACTCACAACTGTGAGTTATAAAGTCAGAATTGCAGAATAAACTCGCAATTCTCAGAAAAAAGAAGTTTAAGTTTATTGCGAGTTATCATGTGATTCAGTTGCGAGGTTTGAAGTCAAATTGCATGCTAACTCATAATTGTGAGTCATAAAGTCAGAATTGCGTGACAACCTCACAATTGCGTAATATAAACTCACAAGTCAGAATTACAAGCTTTTATCTCACAATTCTGACTTAATAACTCCCAATTGCGTGTTATAAAGTCAGATTTGCAGAATAAACTCACAATTCTGAGGAAAAAAAGTCAGAATTGTGAGTTTATTGCGAGTTATCATGTGATTCTGACTTAATTTCTTAGAGAAAAAAGTCAAAATCGTGAGATGTAAACTCGCAATTGTGAGAAAAGTCAGAATTGTGAGAAAACATTTTTAAAATAAAAAAAAAAAATTAATTCAGTGGCGGAAACGGGCTTCCATACAGAGTAGTTTTGTTTTGTGTGAAAACATGGCGTAAAGCTGGGAGGTTTTAAAGGAGTGCTAATTCTGCTGTTCCATAAGCACCACCTAGTGCCAGAGAGTGGATTTACAGAGAGTTACATTTACATTCAGCCTGTGTGCAGTTTTTGTCTGGTCAAAAAACTAACTGAATTTGCATGCCCTGCTGTAAATTTTGACCGGTTGATGAAAAACAAGCTTATGTGGATTCCACACATTTAAACAATTCGAATAAGGTATCTAGAATTATTTATGGACCAGATAAAATACTTATAATCATTTATTAATCAGTTATCCTTTTGACTTAACCCTTTTCATTATTTAAAGGCTGAAATATGAGATTACATTTTAAGAAAGTTTTTCAAAGCTTTATTAGAGCATTTGTTTGTTTTTATTGAACTAATTAGTCAGAATATATTAGGGCGTCTCAGTATGTCAGCGGTTTAGATGTTGTAAACAGTTTTCATTAGACACTAAGAGTGTGTGTAACACATGGAGTGTGATTGCTGATAACTGGCAGGCAGATTCAGGTCATTAGCTGAACCCTGGAGCAGAAGCTGCTTCTCTAGAAGCTCATAGGCTGGCTTGCAACGATTCTCGCACACTGCAGTCAATTTCTGGCCACTTTACAGCAACTTCATCCACTGCGCTGGGGGAAACAACACCACATTTCAGCCCCTGCTAAAGCGCATCCCACTCCCTCCATTTCTCTGCGGATGAAGCGATGGTGAAAATTGGGATGAGGTGCTGACTTTTAATAAAGCAACACGAAAAAAAGCACAATAAAATTGACAGTTTGATGACAATTATTTCCATGCTATTTTCCCTCTCTGCGCTGTTTAGCGAAGTGTGCTGACGCTATTGGAATAATGGCCTCTTGGTGTGTTGTTTCAGCTAATCTGCTTAAATTTGCCTCACTGCTGTATCGGAAAAAATTCGGCATGCTATATGTTATCTCATTACCACAGAAGTTACTTTTCAAATGTTCCGCCTGTCAGTCAAACCACACATGGAGCTGCATAACTAAAGTCCAGATTCGCCTAGTGGCTTTAAGAAAAAGATCTTTTGTGCATTATCCACCTTTTTCCACAACTGGATCTTAAAGTCTCTCATAATTGTGACTATTTTAGTTCCCGTTTTGGCAGGAACGTGAATTTATAATTTAGGAAAAACCTCCAGGTTTAGTTTCACTACTGCAAACTGTTGTACAATCATAAGGAACAGATACCGATGCCGTTTTACCCCATACCTCAGTTAATTTCAGAAAAGAAGGGCTTTTTAATCGGATAACAGTAATTATAGCAAGCCATTCATCAGACTGCGCTTTTATATCGTGGCCACCTGTGTGTGGTTTTTCTAACCTGTCATCAGGCCACACAGAAAGCTCAGCAGAATTGTAACACCGCTCATTAACAAACTGCTGCTCATGTCGTTTCAGCTTAGTTTATTAAATGTTTGGTTCATTTTCAGTTGCCAGTAGGAGTGTACTATGAGCTCTGGTTTATGTATTTTACTACACTGTTCACACCAAAACTGGTGCACGAAATGGAACAAAAGCAGATGCTTTTCTTCGTTTACCCGTGTTTATATTCTGTGTGGCGGGAGGGGCAAACGACAGACACAGTGGGTGTGGCGTCAGGCCTCGGAGAGGCTTTTATTAAACAGAAAATAAGGGAAAGTGAGTCCATAAAGTAAAACAGTGTCCAAAATAAAAGGGGAGTCTGGTGTCCTCGGGTGCTGGGGCAGCGTGACGGAACGGTAGTGTTCAGAGGGGAAGGGTCCAGGAGAGGGGCGGAGTCCGGCGGCCGCGGGCGCTTTCCATACTAGCGCCGGGGTGCTAGGGCGGCGGCATCTCCGGCAGGCTCATCCCTCTCGAGCTGTCCGGCGCTGGGGCGGCGGCTTCTGGCGGCCTCAACCGGACCGCGGGTCCGGCGGCTCTCCAAACTCTTGTGGCGCGGGATTCCCTCTTCACCCCCTCCTGGACCCGCGAGGACACCAGCGTGCATGCACGGGGGAAAGAGACCGGTCTCTCGAGGAGAGGCGCGCTCGGGATTTAAACAGCGGCGGTGATGAGGCTTCATTTACATCAGGTGTCCCCATCACACGCCGCCAGCCCGAGCCGATTACACGCCCCTCCTCTCCCCTACACACCCACTCCCGTCGGGAGCCTGGAGAAGGGCGGCGAATACGGGACGGGGTGGTGATGAAAATTAGGGGGGCGGGCAGACGCCTCGCCACATTCCCCCCCCCAAGCGACATCCCCGTCCTAAGGTCGCCGCCCACGCAGGAGTGCTACCTTCCTCATCCAGGCTCCAGCGGTCGGAGTGGGCGGGGATTCCTCTCCAAGGCAACGCTCCCTCTCGCCGCGTACCGGAACAGGGACAGAAAAACCGGTATTAGTCGACAGCCTCAACCAACCGCAGGATAAGTGACTAACTGAAACATCACTTACCCTTCTTGCGGCTGGGAGGCCGTCTCCGTAGTTCTCCGTCCCCGTCCGGGTCTTCACGAGCTTTGGCGAGCGAGAGGGGATGACGTCATCAGGTGTTGCCCACTGTGCTGTCTAAGCCCCGCCTTGCCCGCATTCTCCACCACTGTGGCGGGAGGGGCAAACGACAGACACAGTGGGTGTGGCGTCAGGCCTCGGAGAGGCTTTTATTAAACAGAAAATAAGGGAAAGTGAGTCCATAAAGTAAAACAGTGTCCAAAATAAAAGGGGAGTCTGGTGTCCTCGGGTGCTGGGGCAGCGTGACGGAACGGTAGTGTTCAGAGGGGAAGGGTCCAGGAGAGGGGCGGAGTCCGGCGGCCGCGGGCGCTTTCCATACTAGCGCCGGGGTGCTAGGGCGGCGGCATCTCCGGCAGGCTCATCCCTCTCGAGCTGTCCGGCGCTGGGGCGGCGGCTTCTGGCGGCCTCAACCGGACCGCGGGTCCGGCGGCTCTCCAAACTCTTGTGGCGCGGGATTCCCTCTTCACCCCCTCCTGGACCCGCGAGGACACCAGCGTGCATGCACGGGGGAAAGAGACCGGTCTCTCGAGGAGAGGCGCGCTCGGGATTTAAACAGCGGCGGTGATGAGGCTTCATTTACATCAGGTGTCCCCATCACACGCCGCCAGCCCGAGCCGATTACACGCCCCTCCTCTCCCCTACACACCCACTCCCGTCGGGAGCCTGGAGAAGGGCGGCGAATACGGGACGGGGTGGTGATGAAAATTAGGGGGGCGGGCAGACGCCTCGCCACATCTGTCATTAGTTACTTACACTCATGTCGTTCCAAAACCATAAAACCTTCGTTCATCGAACACAAATGAAGGTATTTTAATGAAATCCAAGTGCTTTCTGACCGTACATAGACAGCAATGCAACTGACACGTTCAAGGCCCAGAAAGGTAGCAAGAACATTATTAAAATAGTCCATGTGAATTATATGAAGCTATGAGAATACTTTTTGTATGCAAAGAAACTAAAAACTCGACTTTTTACACTTTCTTCTCTTCCATATTTTACTATACTGTTTACACCCAAATTGGTAGCCTGGAAAAATCCAGACCCTAATCTATTAAGGCCCCGTTTACACGAAGGGAAAACGCAGATATTTCCCTGCGGTTTGGCCTCTCATTTACACGAAAACCCCGTTTTTATCACAGAAAACGATTATTTCTAAAAACTCCGGCCAAAGTGGATAAATTAGAAAACGCCGTTTTCACGTTGTAGTGTGGACTGTGAAAACGGAGGCTTTTGAAAACGATGACGCATATTTATAGTCATGTGACGCATATTGTACCAATAGATATCTATGTTTACACCAGTAATTGTGCCTGTGCTATTCACACACTGCTGCTAAAGAGATTTACCTTGTACACTCTTCAAATTACAGTCCTAAAATGATGACGGAAAATTTACTCAGTTGCTGTCCTGCAAAACATGACGACAACTGCTTTTCAGATAAAATATGAATGAGCGTGATATATAGACGCGTCAGTGGATAATGAGATATTTCCGTAAATTATCCCGCCAGAAGAATTGCGTGAAAACTTATTACGTCTGTATAAGTTTGGAGGCTTTACGCATGCGCAGTAAGGCGAATTTGCTGTTTTCCTACGTTTCAGTGTGGATGAGAAACTTTTGGAAAACGCTTGGAAACGCTAGTGTGGACGGAGAGCGTTTTAAAATAAAAACTCCGTTTTCAAATGTATCCGGATTAATGTAAACGTAGCCTAAGATTATGGGTCTGGGATCGAGCAATGAAAACTGCCTAACTCGAGGGGCGGCACCAAGCATGCATTTGAAACTCTAACTGCACGCAATTGGATAACGCCACGACCAATCACAACAATACACGCTTAGCTACCAGCAGAGCTAAATGATGTTTCATTAACAAAGTTCGGGAGAAGCGCGTCAGATGCTTAGCGTAAACATCACAAGTCAATCAGCGCCATAGAATTAAATACAGCTGACTCACCTCAATTCACTCGATGGTTTATCAGTAAACCTCCACCACCCCATCTCATCACTCCGAGTTCTCGCTACTCCTATCGGGGGGTAACGTACTCTGGGTTCGGGCCACTCCCGAGTTCGGAGCCCTTCACCGGACAGCACACCAAACATGCACTACTACTCTCCGGCTAATTATATGTAAGCTGAACTCGTGAACTGATAGATTAAACTCTTGCCGTATCCAGTCGGCAAAACAGCAAAAACGTCCTTCTTGCAGAGGAACGATTCGAGTTTTCGGTTTTCTGTTCCTCTTTTATATGGAAATTCAAGTCTAACTCGTTCATTGTAGCGGCCAAAGCCGTTTCAAACAACTTGTTGTTCATCTGTAGCGCCAGCGATCTTTCAAAGTTTACTATATGATTCGGACGTCGCAGTGCTGTCATCATCAGTTTAGCTCGCCTCTGGCCCGCCTACATCAGATACACCGATTTGATTGGTTCCCACAATTGCTTACGTATTGCAGTAACCTGCATCATTGCTCGATGCCAGAGTGTCTTGCAGAGACAATTCAAATTGTGCTCTCGCGAGACCTCTGGATTTCCAGGGTACCAAATTGGTGCATAAAATGGAAAAAGCATAAAGAAGCTTTCCTCTGTCCACCTCTGTGTTTATATTCTGTTGATGTTGAGACTCTGTCTTGTTTGCTGCAGAGGATAAGCATGGAGCTTGAGGTCCAGTCCAATTTTGCTTCGTTTGCACGGTTTATTCCCTCAGCTCCAGGCGAGAGGTTTTTGCTGTTTCCTCCCGATTTAGCTCATCAGTAAATAAAAGCTATGCCACATGGTTGCCATGACGACAGCAAGTTGTGAGCGTCTGTGCCGACTTGTTAATTGCAGCAATCGACTTTGCTCCCGAAGCTGAGCTTGCTTGTAACATACCAGCTCACTCTCTTCATACACACGATCTCTATTAGACTCTAGGGGGGTTCCTCCCTCTGACAAAGCGATATTCTATATATATTGGAAATGTCTTGAAAAAAAATATTTTTCCACAGATTTTGTATATATGCAAATTGTATAATATTCAAGGTACACATTACTAATAATTGTGGAGTTAATTCCCATATTGTATTTTCAATAAGTTTTTAAATATTTGTCCTCTCCCCAATTTTGTCACTACTAAAACATCCTAATTAGAAGGGTTAAATTGACCTATTAAGATTTTGCTTAAGTCTACATTGAAAATATATATTGTTTTCTTTATTATAAAAAGTTTTGAGAGGTAAATCAATAACAATTGCAATTGTAAAAATATTTCAAGTGTGACTTATGAGATTTGTTGTATTTTGAATCCATTTTTTTTCCTTTGAAAAATGCAAAAAGTTGATCATACTTATTTACAACTTAAGAATTCATTAGTTTAAATATACACTGAACCAAAAACTATCCTAACATCTTAGTTGATAATTTAATACACTTTATTTTTGACAAAACATCCCATGTTTCGTTTGTGACAGAACATTTTTGGTAGCGAATTTTAACTTGCATACTAAAATACTGCTAAAACGTATTAAAATACAAAAAAAAAAAACTATACTAAAATTTTGTTTATTTCCCCCAAAATAAAGGATTATGTGTTACCTTTTGTCACTACTGATACAAATATGATGTTTCAGTCATGACTGTGGAAGTAGGGACAATTTAATGGGAAAACACCCAAAAAACAAAGATGTCACTACCGAAACTTGTACGAAATGTGAAAAAGTTAGGACACCCATATTGAATTCCATGGTTTTCTCTATCAGGACGTAAAAAAATATCTGATCCTTGACAGGTCTTAAAATTTGGAAAATAAATCCTCAGATAAACATCATCACATGACATATCACACAGTGTCATTATTTACATAAGGTATACAGCCAAGAGGAAAAGGCCACATGTGACAAGTTAGGACACCCTATGAGTCAGTTATCTGTAGATCCACTTTTAGCACCAATAACTTGAAGCATTCGTTTTCTGCGTGACTTTATTAGTCTTTAATATTGTTCTGAAGGAATTGTGGATCACTCTTCTTTTCAACGTTGCTCTAGTTTATTGAGGTTTGTGGGCATTTGCTTATGCACAGCTCTTACCACAGCATTTGGGTCAGGATGAGCTCTGGACTTTGACTGGGCTATTGCAACACCTTGATTCTTTTCTTTTCAGCCATTCTGTTGTAGATTTGCTGGTGTCCTTTGGATGACCCAATCATTGTCCTGTTGCATGACCCAGTTTTGGCCCAACTTTAGCTGTCGGACAGAGACTTTCTTCTGCCAAGCCTTCTAAACATGCCATTTTTGTCCTATATTCTATTCTAATGGTATTGATCATTAACTTGATCATATAACCTGTTAATTGAGGCCTGTAGAGTCTGAGGTGTAGTTCTTGGGTTGTCTGACATTTCTCTAAGGTGTCTTAACTTTCTATATATACAGCTTACTGATATTTTAAACATTATTGTGGGTTTCAATAGATAATAGAAGGATCTCTTAGTAAACATTTAAGATCTGAACACTTAAATGCTTTTTAAATGTGTTTTTTGGTTGTGGCTGATAGTGGTTTCTTGACCTTGATATTAACCTTGTAATCTATTCATCTTGTGTTTTTCCATCAATGAATTTACCAAAATTAGACCCCATTTAGGACTTAAAACATCTCTGGCCTGGTTTCTTCATTTAAAAATAAGCACACTGCTGCCACCCTCAGGTGGGGAATTGCATTGCTGAAACAAGGAATTTGAGTGAAACATGCACCTGATTAACATTTTATGTATGATAACTCTTAATCTGAACACAAAGAAAGGTGTTGGGGTTAATAATTATATCCCCCAAAAATCATAAGCTTTGAATGCTCTCCAAAAGAGGGAAATATATACACTACCAGTCAAATGTTTTTGGACTGTGAGATTTTTAATTTTCTTATTTATAAAGAAGTCTCTTCTGCTCAGAAAGCCTGCATTTATTTGATCCAAAATACAGCAAAATCTGTAATAGTGTGAAATATTTTTACTATTTAAAATAACTGCTTTCTATTTAAATATATTTTTAAAATGTAATTTATTCCTGTGATCAAATCTTCATTTTCAGCTTTCACTACTCCAGTCTTTAGTGTCACATGATCCTTCTAATATGCTGTTTGCTGTTCAGGAAACATTTAGTAGTAGTAGTAGTAGTAGTAGTAGTATTTTCATCAGTATTTAAAACGGTTGATTTTATTTTTCCAAGATTCTTTGAAGAATAGAAAGATCCAAAGATCAACAATTATCTAAAATAAAAATAATTTTAAGGGAAGAAATTATAGAAATTTTACTTTTTATTTAGCATGGATGCTTTAAACTGATCAAAAGTGATGATAAAGACATTTATATTTCAGATAAATGCTGTTCTTCTTTTCTGTTCATCAAAGAAACCTGAAAAAACTTCTACTCAGAATAATAATATGTTTTTTGAGCAGGGATAAAGTATATTTTATTAAATTATATTCAAATAGAAAACCGTTGTTTTAAATAGTAAAAATATTTTATTGTTTTTGCTGTACTTTGGATCAAATAAATGCAGGCTTGGTAAGCAGAAGATACTCCTATAAAAAAAAAAAAAATCCTACTGTTCAAAAACTTTTGACTGGTAGTGTAGATAACATTTATCTTATCAGTCAGTATGCTCTCATCTTTTTCCATTCAGCAAATTCTAAACAAGCTATATCAGTTTAGAAATATAATCCTGCTTGGTTTTTGAATTCGTTCACAGCGATTTCAATAACTTGGCTTTTGATCCCAAAATCTCACATTTTCTTACTGTTAAAACAGGGCTTTGTAAGATTTTTGCCCTTAGAAAATATAGCATCCATTTAATCTGAGATTATACAGCTGTCTCTTTTAAAAGATAGGAAGCTATGAGACAGGTTGAGCGGCACTGTTATGCCTCAAAGTGAGATTATCCCTTCGGCAAGTCTCTCTCTCTCTCTCTCTCTCTCCCTCTCTCTCTCGTTCGCTGTCTTGAACTATCTTTGGAGTTTCCTAGGCTTCTCAGTAAGATGAAAGCCACAAACTTCTGACATATTCTGGATTTCACAGCATTAGAGACGAAGCCCTTTCTCGCAATGCTCTCATTTATGTTCAGTCTCACGTATGTTGAGACATCAGGATGTGTCTCACGCTGCGATAACAATTTAATTGTCTGCTTTTACAGCTCTGTTTCCTGCAGCGTGCGAGCGGTCGTGTAATGTAGTACGGATGCTGTAGTATTTGACAGGGGCTACTGGAAATCGGCCACTCTTCAAACTTTCCCTTTGACATTATAATTCTATTTCGAAAAGACCATTTTTCTTGTCAAGGTCAATTATCACTCTTGACCTTCTCTTCTGACTTAGTGCTTTAAGGGAAACGATTCAGCTTTGGAAAATGAATGAGAGTCATTTCTGAGGCTGACGGCTTCCACAAGCCTGGAGCCATGTTTCTGCTCTGTGCTCAGATGGTGGCGGTAAATTCCCTGTCCCTCGGGAATTTTTATAGGCCATTTTGTACCTTACCCACTGCCTGGAGCACCTGGTTTTGCGTCAGACCCCTCCGTTTACTCCCTCTAGTTTCCACAAGAACATACAGGCCTTGAAAATTGACCAGGACTTCAAAAATTTAAAGGGATAGTTCACTCAGAAAGGAAAATTCTGTAATTGATTACTCATTCTCATGTCGTTCCAAACCTGTAAGACCTTTGTTTATCAAGCAACACAAATTAGAATATTTTTTGATGAAATCCCAGAGCTTTCTGACCCTGCTTAGACAGCAACGTAACTGACACATTCAAGGCCCTGAAAGGTAATAAGGACATCATTAAAATAGTCCAGTTTTATGAAGCAGTGTGAATACTTTTTGTGTTTAGAATACCAAAATGCAATTACTTTTCAGTAGGCGACATCAGGGCCATGCGGCCTACTGGTTAATGTTAACTAATACGCAAATAGCCATTTAGACAGTATCTTGTTTATTATCTTGTTTCACTCATCAGTGATATTGTATACCATGTTAGGCTACAATTAGAAGAATAATTATCATGCTAATCCCACTGTAATTGGTGGCCCGGTGAATGTCGATCCCACATGCAGAATGTGAAATCTATATGATGATGTTTCCATCAGCGCTGTAGCTAATTTGCTGCATTAGCATTCCAGCCATGCATCCGATTAGATACGTGCCCGGACGGAGAAGACGCTTCCTTTCAGCGGTTATGTGAAGTAGAGGGCATCTGCTGACAGCCACGTCAGGTCTCTGATTGAACTCAATTTTACTCAAGCTCCTGCGCCCATAATGATGCTGCCTGTTGACCTTCAGCTAATCAGCACGGGCCTCACACTTTGATTTCATACAGCCGACAAACTGCTGTCAGCTTGGCGTTTGATAAAATAATAAAATATGTATTTTTGTGGATGCTGATAAATAGCCCTGATAATTTGTCACAAAGCCTTTTTGTATCTTTAGAACTTCGTGATATAGTTACTACAGTGCAATATCTTGATATGTCTTAACTATAATAATTTATATCTCGTAAATATATCAAAACCTAACTTTTGATTAGTGATATGCATTGCTAAGAACTTAATTTGGACAACTTTAAAGGCGATTTTCTCAATATTTCAATTTTTTTGCACCCTCAGATTACAGATTTTCAAATAGTTGTATCTCCGTTAAATATTGTCCTATGCTAACAAACCATACATCAATGAAAAGCTAATTTATTCAACTTTTTTAGCTGTATAAATCTGAATTTCAAAAAGTTTACCCTTATGACTGGTTTTGTGTAGGGCTTTCGATAACAATTATTTTAGTAATCGAATAATCTGTAGATTATTCTGACGATTAATCGAGTAATCTGATAATTATAGGGCCCTATGATTTTCGCAGAATCTATTCATAAAAACAGAATTTATATATCAAAAATTAATATATTTTTGGATGGATAAATTAGGTAAAAAGTAGGTAAGTACACTTAAATAAAAATGTGAATCCGAAAAAAATACTATTTAAATATGAATCCTGCATGTTCTGCGCATCTCTGTATGAATTTACTAAACTCATACTGAAGTGCGTGTCATGCTTGCTGTGTTTGGAATACATCAACATAATCTCTAGAACTGCTCTGAGAGTCACTTCATGAGCATTTTACCGTTACTTTTGAGAAAAACTATTTTCATATCATATATACAAACAAAAACTTAAAGGTCCTCACAGCAACCTGTCAAAATAAAAGTTTGGTTTAACTTGAAGAAATTGTGACAATTTTTTTTACTAAATGAAAGGATAGTACTAATACTAGTAAATTATTATTAAAACCTTTTTTTTTTTTTTAAGAATATTTACCAGAAGAAAATATTTACTAGAATTTATTTACTGGAAAAATTTCAAAAAGTTTACCCTTATGACTGGTTTTGTGTAGGGCTTTCACTAACAATTATTTTAGTAATCAAGTAATCTGTAGATTATTCTGACGATTAATTGAGTAATCGGATTTCTATAGGACCCTATGATTTATGCAATGCTGAAAACACGGACAGAATTGCAAACTCCAGTCATAAAAATGGAATTTACTGTGTATTTTTGGATGGATAAATTAGGAAAAAGTAGGTTAGTACACTTTCATCAAAACGTGAAGTTGCAAAAATACTATTTAAATATGAATCCTGCATGTTCTGCGCATCTCTGTATGAATGAATGGCGCAAATGCATTCATTCATATATGTCATATCATATATACAAACAAAAACTTAAAGGTCTTCACAGCAACCCGTCAAAAAAAAAGTTTGGTTTAACTTGAAGAAATTGACTTTTTTTTTTTTACTGAATGTAAGGATAGTACTAATACTAATAAATTATTATTAAAACATAATTTTTTTAAAGAATATTTACCAGAAGAAAATATTTACTAGAATTTATTTACCGGAAAATTTTCAAAAAGTTTACCGTTATGACTGGTTTTGTCTAGTAGGCTTTTACTAACGATTATTTTAGTAATCAAGTAGTCTGTAGATTATTCTGACGATTAATCGAGTAATCAGATAACTATAGGGCCCTATGATTTATGCAATGCTGAAAACGCAGACGGAATCGAGGAATCCAGTCATAAAAATGGAATTTACTGTATGTTTTTGGAAAACAGAAACTTAAAGGTCTTCACAGCAACCCGTCAAAATAAAAGTTTGGTTTAACTTGAAGAAATTGTGACAAATTTTTTTACTAAAATATTTACTAGAATTTATTTACCAGAAAAATGTAAAAACACAATATTTCTGGGGGAAAAAAGAATAAAATATTTTTTTTATTATTATTATAATAATCAGAGATGCTTTTGATTACTAAAATTAAATGAAAGCATTAAAATGGAATCCATAAAATTTATGGAAAACAGAATTTAGTTAAACTAAAACTGAATTTGAAAAATCTATTTCATAGGGTCTTAAATTATTTCTTGTTAAACTTTTAATAAATTGCTGTTAATTTGTTTACGTTTCATGTTTTCAATTAATTAGAAATGCTTTTTGTTTAATATTTTTAATTTAACCTCTAAAATAGAATCTAGAAAAATTAAAATAGGAAAAAAATGGAATTTGGAAGGAAAAAATCTGAATTTTGGAAAAAATAAAATGGATTTCATAGGGCTTGCCATAAGATTTCAATGGATTGCCATAAGAGTGGGCGTGGCCATTTGTAAGTTTGATGGGTCTGGTTTCCGGTCTCATCTGCGTCCAGCTATTTTTAGCTGTACAAAACTGCTAGTTTTCCTGCCTGATCTTGCAAATTGGTGCCATATTATTTTAGTGTATTATCTTAATTATGAACACACTGATATGTAGTGCAAACAGTTTTACCGTTTACGGCACCTTTTTAATTCTTCCCGTTATTTCCCTGTAGCAGCTAATGAACCGAAAGTCTCGCCCATACGTTTGCTTCCGTGCTGAAAAATAAGGTGGATCTGTAAAATTCAAAATCCAAGTACATTGAAATCTGTAATGCAAGAATGTCAATCTGAAATACAGTGGGATTTGTTATACATTCACATTTTAAATCTGTAATGCAAATTAATACATTAAGTAGTTGGGGAGGATTTAGATGAAAGACTATTAAGGCAAAAGTATATCTTACCAGCTGCTGTCTAAATTCACATTCACATGTGTTGGATCTCTTATGAACCGTTTGCTTTTAATTGGCTTATATGTTTGGAAACCTCATCTCGTTTCACTCATCTTACTGGCAAACTCTGGCCTTCACCTTCTGAATAAATTCAGTTTGAAGGTGTCTCTGGCCTGGACACAAGGCAGCACTATTGAGCCAAATCTGGCTGAAATCCGTGAAAGGATTTTTCCCTCCTCTAAAATATGAGTGGTGTTATTCATTATCAGAATACAGAGTTGTTTGTGTTCTCCTTCGTATGTTCCCTGTGGAAAAATTAATGGTCCCGCAGAGACTGATTAATATACAAGCTTTTTTACAATCATTCGCTATTTGACATGAAAATGGTTCGCTTCATAAACACTTTGTCATCTGTTTTGCATATGCTTCATTAGCTAGCTCATATATTTAAACGTTTTTGTCATTTGTTTGAAATGTGTTGCTTTCTGTTTGTAACTGTGGCTTTTTTTCTCTCAATCTTTTCTTTAGCCCACCAAAGCTACCTGTTGTGGTTTCAGGAGTTGTCACTAAGGTAGGTACACATGTGCATTGATTACATTGTAACAGTTTTGCTTTGTTCATGCAAATGTTTATACTCTGTTTGAATGCATCATAGCAACATCTTATTCATATTCAAACATTTCCCCACAAATACTGTTAATGTCAACATCAACAGAATTTTCAAAATGTTAATTATTTTACCAAAATTCTGTAAGAGGGATCAAACAAAATGCATGTTTTTGTTTATTTAGTACTGACCTGAATAAGATATTTCACATAAAAGATGACCAGTTTGGCAGTTTAAAAGTTTACATACATTCACATTTTTAATACTGTGTTGCTACCTGAATGATCCACAGCGTTTTATTTGTTCAGTGATAGTTGTTCATGAGTCCCTTGTTTGTCCTGAACAGTTAAACTGCCCCCTCTTCTTCAGAAAAATCCGTCAGGTCCCACTAATTCTTTGGTTTTTCAGCATTTTTGTGTATTTGAACCCTTTCCATCAATGACTGTATGATTTTGATATCCATCTTTTCACACTGAGGACAACTGAGGGACTCATATGCAACTATTACAGAAAGTTCAAACGCTCACTGATTCTCCAGAAGAAAAACCCATGCATTTCACCCAGAGCTGGGGGTGAAAACTTTTGAACAGAATGGAGATGTGTACATTTTGAGACACTTATCGGGCGATAAAAAAAATATCGCCGTTAATCTATTCTCAAAGTTGAGTTGGGTCTATGCTACCTAGCCGAATTGCACTGTAGGGGGCAAGAACGAGTCTTCGAACCTGTGTCTATGCCTACTGTGAAATCACCACATCAAACTAGACGTGCTAACATGGATGCAGCTATGAAGCCGCCGGGTTTGCTTTAGGGCAGGGGCGTCGCTAGACCCCTTTTACTGGGGCACGTGCGTGAGTTATAATTTACTTTGATAATCCCGATATAAAGACATTAAACTATATGCAACAACTGAATTGACGCTTCTAAAAACAACGCAGTTTAACGGAAGACTATGCACGCAGATATCCATGCCCGTGCACGTCTGTGTATTTAACTGCAACGCGCACGCCGCGCAGCCTTTTACGCAGAAGTACATGCAGTGTAGGAATAGTTGGTTACACAAGTTTGTATAGTCAAGCAGTTTGTGATACATTTTGGAAGCAAGGAGATGAGCCCCTGGTCTAATGCGCCACCTGGCTTGAGAAACCCGTTCTCAAAGACTTACTTTTAGTCATTATTTGGGTAGCACACATATTCTGAATGCCTTCGGCAGAATTCAAATTAGCCATTTTAATCTAGATTAATTCCAAGATTACAGTGAGATTAATCTAGATTTTAAAAAATTATCTATGCCCAGTTTGCCCACCACTGCTGAATATTATAATTTTTCATTTTGTACTGCCCTTCAGAGGATACAGAAGGGTACTTGTATGTTTCCCAGAAGACAAAATAAGTTAAATTTACCCTGATCTTCAAACTTAAAAGGTTTTCACCCCTGGCTCTTAATGCATGGCTTCCTTCTAGACTAGAGCATCATTGACCTTCTGTAATAGTTGCATATGAGTCCCCTAGTCGTCCTCAATGTGAAAAGATGGATCTCAAAATCATTCAGTCATTATTGGAATCGTTCAAATACACAAAAATGATGGAAAACCAAAGAATTTGTGGGACTTGAAGGATTTTTCTGAAGAGCAGCAGGCAAACAAAAGACTATCACTAAAACAAACAAACAAAAAACAGCTGTGGATCATTCAGGTAAAAAAACTGAAGAATCAATCAAGGGGATGTAAACTTTTGAACGGAGTCATTTTTATAAACATCTTTTATGTGAAACATCTTATTCAGCTCAGTACTAAATAAACAACATGCATTTTGTATGATTCCTCTTATTGTGGTAAAATTAACATTTTGCAGATTCTGAAATGGGGTGTAAACTTTTGACCTCGACTTTCAAATACAATCAAAATCAGCACCAAATTCATTTTATAGCTGCTCATAAAATCACCCAAGCTTGGCCTTTTGAAACCCTAGCCCAAAGCTCAGACATGCATAGTTTGCTCTGATAAAAGCCGTTTTAGTCTTGCATCACTTATTGAGATGATGTCAACAGTCCAATGTGCTGGAGACTCTGTATGGGTTTTGTCGAAGAGCTTGTCCCATAGAGTCCACTCTGCTCATTTCCAGCCCGAGCTGACCTTAATCCGCTCCGCCGCCATGGGATTGGCCGCTTCTCAGGATTTATTGTGGTTTGAAGGCTGTGACATAATGCATCCATCTGTGCGTGCTTACAAGGCTGAGCATGCAGCGGTATGAGGGAGATTTTGCTATATTATTATATAGTCATAGATGTGAACATGTCAGATCACTGTGTGACCCTAGAGGATGCCGCAATGCACATGGAGCCATTTTAACTCGGACATCGGGCTCCTTTTACTTCTGAAGAGTTCTAAATAGCTTCTAGTGCTCAAGTGACACAATTTCTGCAGTATTTCCTCTCCAAATACTCGCATCTGAGGCTCTTTTTTGTCTTCTGGCAAGCTGGTAAACTGAAAATGCCACGCTTGTGCTCAGCCTTGGCTCGTTACACTGTCTTGGACTGTCCACCCTGTAATCTACTTCAAAAGCTTCACATATTTGCTCTGAAAGACTCTCATACAGATTAAAGTGATGTTGAAGAATGTCTGCGGCTGCTGCTGCTTTCTCGCAATAGGATTTTTGTCCTCACTGGGTATCCGACGGCTGCATGTTAGATGCTTCTGCGTGCCGCTTTTCTTTCATGTTAATAGACATAAAAATAACTTAGCATAGATCATTGAATCCTATTAACAACGAGTTTCGATATTTGTCCTATTTAAAACTTGACTCTTCTGTAGTTATATCGTGTACTAATAACGGCGGAAAATGTAAAGCTGCGATTTTCTAGGCCGATAAGATTAGGAACTACATTCCCATTCCGGCGTAATAGTCAAGGAAGTTTGATGCCATAACAACTACTTTCTCTTAACTTTAATGTGAAACTATTTTTTCAGGTTCGTACTAAATAAACAATAACATGCATTTTTTATGATCCCTCTTATTTAGGTAAAATAATTAACATGTAAACTTTTGACCTCAATTGTTAATATGATTCACATATTCTGATTAACTGTGTTGTAATTGGTTGTCCTTCGCAGGGGGATAAAGACTTCACCCCTGCTGCTGCCCAGGTGGCCCATCAGAAACCTGTGCCTGGGGTACAGAAGATGCCTGCGGCCCACCACATCAACCAGCACATCCACCAGCCCCGGAAGTGAGCCTTCTCCCAACTCTAGACCACCCCGGGCCCCCCGCATGTGGCCAGGACCACACCACCCCAAACACCTGCTCAGGTTGCCAGGGATCTCTTGCCGTCAAGCATTCCGTACGCCCCCCGACCCCCTTCCGTCTGTGCCTGCAAGTGTTCTGTTTCCACCAGTATCATGAAAAAACGTTCCTTTTCCCTTTTCCCGTTTCTTACCTGTATATTATTGCAACACTAAAATTGAAAGCTCCATTGCAAATCACTAATCAGAAACGTTAATTATGTAAGTTCACATCATGAGGGATGCGCGGAGCTGTTTTAATTTTTTTTAATTTAGTCTTACATGAATAGTTCCAGAGAGATGTAAATTGTATAAATCTTTTTTTTTTTTTTTTGGAAGTCGGTGAATGTTGTATATTAGGCATTAGGTACTAGGTGTGGCTATCTGAATAAAGAGTTAATATAAAAACCACACACGCCTGTTTGCTCCTAAAAACACATTTATAAGCTGGAATTGCATTATCTGATGGAAATAGAACTGCTTTCACCAACAAGTAGTAACATGTAAGGCTGAAATGATTTACAAAACTGTAATAAGGTGTCTGTGCCTTGGGTGAATTAATCAGTTATTGAAAGATTGCAAATTAATGTTGAAAATATAGAGGGGTAAATACAATGGTGATGCCATCAATGCCATTTTGTGTCCGTTTATCTGTATATAGAGTGTTCTCACGATGCGTCATCAATCTGCCATATTTGCGGCACTGAACCAAACAAAACTCACATAAAATTGTCAATTATTGTCATGTTTTGGGCAGTACTAATCTGTCAGACTGAAAAACATTTGGAGTACTATAGACTGCCAAAAGAGTGACAAAAACTGTCTGAGGAACAAAAGCCATTTGTGGTTGGCCAAACTGAACCAGGATTTCCAGGCCAAAATTCTTGACAACATTCATGTTTGTTCTTATCATTTTTGGTCAGGTAGGTGAAATATTAGGCTAACATCTTAATTAATACTCGTACATGTCTTTACCACCTATTACAGTTTTTTTCAATCGCTAAGAAGCGCTTACCCATACTTCAAATACTTTTTCTAAACTCTTAACACAGACTCTACAAAACACAATTGGCCAAATTGATAACTTTCTTCTCAAAAATACATTTTGTTAAATATATACTAAGTCTTCATTTCAAAACAGAACACATCTTTCTCTGCACACACTAACTTTACCAAAACACTGGAAATCTGACTCAAAATGAAATTATTCTGTCAAAGAATAACACTTGTTTTCACTTCACAAGGTACATGCAGTCAATCAAAGTACACCAGGTTTCAAAATACTGGCTATTGTTGACATTACAAAAACTGCATAGACTTTTATGTTTCAGTTTTACAGGTATTTGAATGCAAAACATGCAATCCACTATTTTGACACTAAATTTCTTGGTTGGTAACTGTATGTCCACATGTACAGTAATGTTCACATTCAAAACCATTCCAGTAATAAGCAAATAAGTTTTTTTTTCCTTTACTGTTTACTACAGGAGGTACAGTAGAAACACGATATGATAGAACAGAAAAAGTTTTACAGTATTGCTTAAAGTGAACAAAATATCCATGAAACACACAGGAACATACTGAACAAAAAAACAACAGCAAAAAGCCCAGATTTAAAAAAAAAGGACAAAATTACTGTATGTAATCTCCGCGATCTTCAGGGTTAGGTCACATGTTTTCATCTGATGTTATCCAAGGCGATGCACCTGGGATAAAACCGCCTGGTATGTCGGATCCACCCTTGGCAATCATCAACTGTGATGTCCCTGCAGCCAGCATCGATGGAGATATCGGAGGAAACGCGTAAAGGAGAGTACGAGGCCATTCGTGCGCTAGCGCATCTATCCCCAAAGTGCACTCCGGTCCTTCAGGGAGAAAAACAGAGGACACTGAGCATTGTCGTGGGACGCGAACAGATCCACTGTCGCTCTGCCGTATATGCTCCAAATCTGCTCGACCACTTCGCTGTTCAGTTTGCACTCCCCGTAGAGGGGGTTTCCCCTGGACAGCAGATGCACACCCCGATTCATGACACCCTGTACGTGCATCGCCCTCAGGGAGAGCAGATCGACACTGCTCCATAGGATCAGTTTGCGTGCCAACGTGTGCAGAGGAAGTGATCTGAGACCTCCCTGACGGTTTATGTAGGACACGACCGTAGTGTTGTCTGTTCTCACGAGAACATGTTGCCCTCTCAGAAAAGGAAGAAAATGCTTCAGCGTCAGAAAAACAGCTAGCATTTCCAGATAGTTTATGTGAAGATTGATCAGATGTTGACCCCATTTTCCATTCACTATTCTGCCCTCGTGAATGCCCCCCCAACCAGACAACGATGCGTCCGTTGTTATGACTCGTCTGGCTCGAACTACCCCCATGGGTACCCCTTGAACCAGAAAGTTTTGGTGTCTCCATTGGCGCAGTGCCAGAACTGCCTCTTACATCACTCTTACTCTCCTCCGGGAGTGACGCACTGGGTCCAGCCCTTGAGACGCTACCCAGCATTGAAATTCCCTCATAAACAGTCTGCCTAAGGGAATGACTATCAGGGCTGAGGCCATTAGTCCTAATAGTCTGAGACATGCGCGAAAGGAAACGTTGTTTCCCCTCTGAAAAACGGTCATGCAGTGAGTGAATCTTCTCACCCTGTCTTCCGATAATCGCGCTCTGAGCTTCACGGAGTCCAGTGACAGCCCCAGATATATTATAGACTGTGTGGGAATTAAAACACTCTTTTCTATGCTTAGTCTTAGCCCCAGTTTCTGTATGTGCTCCAGAAGCATGACTGTGTGTTCTCTCGCTTCTTGCTCCGACCGGGCTGTCGTCTATGTAAGTAGCGAGACGAATGCCTTTCTCCCTGAGCGGAGTCAGTGCCGCTTCTGTAAATTTTATAAACACCCTGGGGCTCAGCGACAAGCCAAATGGTAGAACCAGTTATTCGTATGCCACGCCAAGGAAGGCGAACCTCAGGAACTTCTTGTGGGGTGGATATATCTTTATGTGAAAATACGCGTCTTTTAGGTCGATCGATGTAAACCAATCTGACATACTTTAGTTCCCCCCGCACCTGAGAGTGAATTATCCGAATTGTTTTGTTCCTAATACCCATCGGGACTGCGTGCATTCTCGCCAACTGTTTATTCGCAACGTTCTGGCGCCATCGTGTGGCTGCCTTCGAGTTTAAGTCTCCCATCACCTCTGTGGGAGCGATAACTCCCCGAGGTGATATCATACTGTGTTCTGTTAATATGTTTTCAACATTTTTTGGGGAGTTGTGTTTTGCAACATATTTTGGGGGTACAGTGAAAACTTTATTGGGGTTTGAACATGAAAAGTGCTTGTGACACATGGATGAATGTGCACCACCGCACCATTTCTCGACCTTTTCACTCTGCTTCCCCTGACCAAACCGGTCTCTCTCCTCCACACGGAACACCTGGGGACCTCAGAACTTGTCCCTGGCCGAACGTTGAACGGCTGAGGGTTTGGAGCTAGCGAACGGGGGGGCTGTTGGCTTCCTACCCCCGGGAGAACCCCATCGAACGGCCTTCTTCTTCCTCCTCGCTCCCTGAGAATGGGGGGGGGGGGAGCTGGCTGGGCCGTTTGAGCTGCTGCAGGAGGATAGTTCTTCCTCGGCCAGGCAGCTCTCTGCTCTGTGACTCCGCTTTGGCCCGCTGCATTCACTTTCGTTCTCTGGCATTTTCGATAACTGGGGGGTTGGCGGGCCGTGACTTGTGCAAAGGTTTCCCGGGGTGGCGGAGGGGGTGCAGTCTGTGCCTTCCTAGGCATACAGAGCTGTAAATCCTCGTCATCCCTCTTCTTTTCCTCGCACCTCTTTTGCATCAGTGTTAGAGCCGACCCAAAGATGCCCTCTGCGACCACTGGCGCATCTAGGATGGTTTCTTTTTCCCTATCAGAGAGATTCGCAAGGTTGAGCCAACGTCCTCTCTCCTGGATGACCATCGTGGCCATGGCCTTGTCCGCGGCTTGCACCGCGCACCTCTGAAGATGCAGAGAAAGATCTGTAACGACACAGATCTCTCCTCAATGCGTCTGACCTGATGTGGCCGACGCTTCATCTTGTAACTCCGCTTGGTAAGCGGTCAGCAAGGAAGTTGCGTTCAGAGCCCTGACACAGAGAGCGACTGCTTTATAGACGCGTTCCGTCATATTCAACTGAAAACGGTCCACCTTGGATGGCAACGACGGATTTGCAGCCGCCGTGTGCCTCGGGTGCAAGTGCGCGGCCACTAACTGTTCCATCGGGGGCATCTGGAGAAGTCCTTCCTTGTCCATTCCCTCCACATCGAGCGCGAATCCCCCTTGCACTGGCACCTTACTGGTGAACGGTTTGTCCTTCCAAGTCACTGCGAGCTCCTCTAGGAGCTCTGGAAAATCGAGAAGGAGCTGCCATGCCGCCCGTTTCGCTCTCGGCAGCCTCTTTCCCCTCTTGACGAGGGGTTGTGCCGAGTGATCGGGCGGGAGGAAAGGAGAATCCTCAAAATCTTCCTCTTCTTCAGATAGAAGAAAGTCAGATTGTCCCTCTTCCTCGAAGTCAAACGCGTCCTCTTCCTCATCTGTGCTGAGCACATTGGGCAGAGGAACACAGGCATCAAGCTGTTCACCCCAGGATAGAGGTGCCGTGGTGGGCATCTCTCCAGGGATGGATACCTGTGGAGTGGCAGCTGGAGTGGGGCTAGGTGACAAGAGTGGGTCGAGACCCGGCAGGCTAGCTTGGCGTGCTAGCCTGCGATGAAAGCTCTTCGTCATGAAACGCGTGCAGTGTTCGCAGGAACCGGGGTTGTCGATCGCCAGTTGGGCATGTTTCAGCCCGAGACACGCCGAGCAGACCTGGTGTGTGTCTTTGCCTGAAATATTGTTCCCACATGAACAAAGTCGCACAGCCTCTCCGTCCCTAGCCTGGACAGTCTGCGTTGCTGCAGCCATCGTGGAATTGAACAATCCTTGCAATCAGCTGGAGTGCAAATTGAAGGAGCCAGGAGAAAAACGGCGTGGTGGCCAGTTGTTCGTCCAAGAGTTCGAAAGGTAGGCTTCTGGTGTGAAGCGAGAAGAGGTTTTTGAATGTCGAAGTGATGTTGCGTTGCTCCCTTTATACGGGGGGCTGGGAAGGCCACTCCCAAACGCAATGTCACGTCTGCCAGCCATTTGGGGCTGGCGTAATGTAATAGGGCTTCTGAGGAACACGCGGAAGGGGTGTATCCCATAGTGAGACACCGAAACGTATGCTTGAAAGAGAACATTATATGTGGGTCTGAGACCAGTGTTTACGACTGCCATAAAGTTGGTTTGGCGTTGGATGGTTGATGTTCACACCGTCTATAAAGTTACATACAACATTAGTATACGCTTTTCTAGCTTAAATAAAATCTGAGCAGAATGAGTTAGTCACATAACCAACTGTAAAGTGTTTATAAATGTATCAACTATTATGCAAACCTTTTACATTTCAAATATTTATTAAAACACACTGTCAAATAATGTAAAATGCTATTTTTCATTACTGAATGGGTGCAAACAAGAAATATACCTATAATTTAAAACACAATAGCATTCGAGGAGAATGACTATCAGTCATAAAACCAACTTCTGTGTCCGAGCTCTGGTAAATGTTGATCCAAAAATAAGTTATGAATATATTGATGTATGTTCATGTATATACATTGATGTATGGTTTGTTAGGATAGGACATTTATTTGGACGAGATACAGCAATTTGAAAATCTGGAATCTGAGGGTGCAAAAAAATCGAAATATTGAGAAAATTGGCTTTAAAGTTGTCCAGAAGTTCTTAGCAATGCATATTACTTATCAACAATTAAGTTTTGATATATTTTTACTGTAGGAAATTTACAAAATATCTTCATGGAATATGATCTTTACTTAATATCCTGATGATTTTCTTGCTGAAAAACTTTTTAAACAAATTTTGACCCATACAATGTATTGTTGACTATTGCTACGAATATTACCGTGCTACTTAAGACTGGTTTTGTGGTTCAGGGTCGTGTGTGTGTGTGTGTGTGTGTGTGTGTGTGTGTGTGTGTGTGTGTGTGTGTGTAACTGGTATTTATTACGTTATGGGGACCAAATGTCCCCACAAGGATAGTAATACCCGTAAATTTTGACCTTGTGGGGACATTTCTTAGGTCCCCATGAGGAAACAGGCTTATAAATCATGCACAATGAGTTTTTTTTTTTGAGGAAGTAAAAGTGTGCACAATCTCCTGTGAGGGCTAGGTTTAGGTGTAGGGTAGGTGTAGGGCAATAGAAAATATGGTTTGTACAGTATTAAAACCATTACGCCTATCGAATGACCCCATAAAACATGTAAACACAACGTGTGTGTGTTATGAAGAATTCAAAATAAGAGAAAAAGTAACACATTTAAGGTTAAAATTATCTACAAAACAGCGTTTTATGCCTTTTTGAGGTGTTCATGACAGCGATAAGCTGAATTGTAGTGTTTTGTGAAGAATAAATTAGAGGAATTCCAATATTCGCATTACATGCATTGCAATTAAAAAATGTAAACAATTGCCATGTTTGTTTTGTCCTATAAACCAATATTAATGAGGTTAACAAATGTATGCACTCAGCTCAGCAGGAAAAGTTCATGTGTAATCCCATGGCCTACTTTTCATGGTCTATAAACTATAGCAGAGTGGCAAAGCCCGTCAGCTTCCTGTTCTGCTGCGCTGAGCCACCAAACCTAATGCCACTCAGGATTTGCCCCGTTCTCTTCCTCCCTTTCATTATCTCATGTTCTCAAGCTCTCCTCCTATCTCACTCCGTTCACTTTGTGCTCCGCTCAGGTGTCGATAAGAGCCAGCAGCTGCTGGAAACTTCAGGTTGTTCCCACAGCATGTCCTGGGCCCAGAGCAGCAAGACTTCTGCGGTACACCAGCTGGCCAAACCTGCTGTTCCCACTCGGACAAGGTGAACCTCAAAAGCATGAGTGGCAGCTAAACCCTTACGAAATGTCATGTTTCAGGTCAAGGTTGTACTTTTTCCACAGCATGGTATCTGGAAATCGAGCAGTGGCTTTGAAGCCAGTTCAGAGTGACCCAAACCCTAGGGTCTATCTGACATTCAGGCCTTCCCAGTATATTTGTCTTTGATAGGCTATCAGCGTTTCAGCAGATCCCACATCAGTTGTTCTCCAGCAGAGGGCGCTTCGTTGTTCTTCACACAGTGTTGTTCTGAGGCAAGTGCTGACCTTGCAACACTGATAAGTCCCTCAGCGTCTGTCAGCTCGCGCCAGTGACCTCAATCGCTTAATAGGGTCTGTGCTTCACCTTTCACCTGCTCGGAGTTCAACAAATGGAGTCACACATTGATATTATAAAGCAGTTTTTATTCTAACATTACAATGAGATTATCCTTTCAAGCATTGCTGGTACATTTGGTACAACCTAAAGTAAAGTAAACAGTGTTTTTTTTTAAGATAACAGGGTGACCTGACATTAGGTCAGCGCTGGTCTTGACTTTTTGAATCAGTTGTTATATGTGACCCTGGACCACAAAACCAGTCATAAGGTTAAATTTTACAAAACTGAGATATATACATCATATGAAAGCTCAATAAATAAGCTTTCTATTGATGTATGGTTTGTTATGATGGGACAATATTTGGCCGAGATACATCTATTTGAAAATCTGGAATCTGAGGGTGCAAAAAAATCTAAATACTGAGAAAATCACATTTAAAGTTGTCCAAATTAAGTTCTTAACAATGCATATTACTAATCAAAAATTACATTTTGATATATTTATAGTAGGAATTTTACAAAAAATCTTCATATAACATGATCTTTACTTAATTTCCTAATGATTTTTGGCATAAAAGAAAAATCAATAATTTTGACCCATACTATGTATTTTTGGCTATTGCTACAAATAAACCCCAGCGACTTAAGACTGGTTTTGTGGTCCAGGGTCACATATGTGTCTGTGTGTTTTGTGTAGTTTGAGTGTTGGACACCGAGGCACAGTGGTGCTACTGAGATGATGTGACAGTCAGTGAAAAGATGTTTCAAACAGATATCGCTACACATTCTTTAATTAAACATTTATGTTATTCTGCATACAGAAATGTTCGTACCTGAGATTTGTTGTGATATGTTTGAATTTGGACTAATTGTTTCCAGCTCTGAAGAAACCATGAAGAAACCAGGGATAGTGGGGTAAGAAGCTATGCCATGTTTTATTTTATTCTGTCATTATTATTCACCTTCATGTCGTTTCAAACCCGTAAGATCTTCGTTCATCTATTAGAACACAAATTAAGATATTTATGATGAGCTTTCTGACCCTGCATAGACAGCAAGAACTTTAAACATTAAAATGAAGCTTTTTTGATGAAACTGTGAGAATACTGTGTTCTGAAGAAGGTCTAATGGTTTGGAATAACACGATAATGTGAATAATTATTGACAGAATTTTAATTTTTGGGTGTGCTATACCTTTAAGCTGCCTCCTGTTAGGAGAAATGAGATGAAGGTAAAAACAATTATGTCTAATATTTTAGAATACTAAAGTGCTTATAATAGCCCTGCTGAAAAAAACAGCATATGCTGGTTAGGTATGTTTTGGTGCTGGGATGCTGGTTTTAGCTGGTTTATGCTGGTCCTTTGCTGGTTTATACTGGTCCCTTGCTTAGGGTTACCACTTTTAATACCCATAAATAAGGGACGGGGGGGGGAGGGTCATCTCAAAAATGCTGCAGTAAAAAGGTTTCATATGAGTTGTGCATATAATATGGGACGTCCTGAATAAGAACTGATCATTGTTTTTTTTTTCTACTTTTTAGAAATGGGGTCTATATACCCCGCTAAAATGTAATCATGTCCCATATCTCAAAAATGCTGCAGTAAAAAGGTTTCATATGAGTTTTGCATATAATATGGGACATCCTGGATAAGAACTGATCATTGTTTTTTTCTACTTTTTAGAAATGGGGTCTATATACCCCGTTAAAATGTAATAATGTCCCATATCTCAAAAATGCTGCAGTAAAAAGGTTTCATATGAGTTTTGCATATAATATTACATGGGCCGTCCTGAATAAGAACGGATCATTGTTTTTTTTCTACTTATTAGACTCTAAAGTCTAATAATGTCACATTTCTCAGAAAAGAACCGTCAAGTACACCAATAAATAAAACGGATATTAAAGCATAAATGCAAATAAATAAGTAAGTAAAAATTCACGAGCATTTTGTAGTATTATCTCTCAGTCCTGGGCGTCTAAATGAAAAGCGCTCTGAAAGCTCGTTCTCTCTCTGTGTTGTTTCTGAAACTACCGTAATCACTGTAATATGCGCGCACATTTAAAATCAATCGCGGCTGGCTTGACAGTGTTTTTCTGAACCGCGGCTGGCTTTACCGCAGTGATTATTTGCATGAGACGCTGCTTTAAAAAAAATTATAAAAAATACGGGACAAAGCCCGTCCCGTATTGATTCAAAACGGGACGCGCAATTTCATTCTCAAATACGGGACGATTCCGTATTTTAAGGGACGGGTGGCAACCCTACCCTTGCTGGTTTTTGCTGGTTTATGCTGGTCATGTTGCTGGTTAATGCATAAACCAGCTAAGGACCAGCATAAACCAGCAAAGGACCAGCATGAACCAGCAAGGGACCAGCATAAACCAGCAAAGGACCAGCATAAACCAGCTAAAACCAGCATCCCAGCACCAAAACATACCTAACCAGCATATGCTGTTTTTTTCAGCAGGGAGAGGGAAGCTGTCGTGTCAAGGTTAAATCGAATCATTGGGAAATAATTTGCATTTCAAATTCAAATAAGTCAAATTTTCTGAAGGAAAAAAATGTTTTAACCATAATGCTGTAAAATATAGCTGACTGATCATTCTGAGGTAAATGGCGTTACGTGACATGTGTACTATCTGTTTGGTGCATTTCCGCGGTTGAACACTGATTTAGCGATTACATGAGACAACATTCGGATTTCGGTAAATTGTACGCTTTCTTTTAACATACCTTAGGATATTTGTTCATCTTTATTTCGTGCTGAAACTTTATGAAAGCGGAGGAGATGATTAATCCACATGCAGTTTGCGTTGCTGCCTTTCTTGAACTGAGGCGCTAACGTACAGCGACTTCACAGTCACTTGTGTTCATTTTAATGTCTCCTTGTTACATAAAAGTATTAATACATTTAAAGCAAATGTTACTCACCCTAAATTTTAAAAATTAGTGTGTATGATATTTATTTTTAGACCTGTATATATGTATAACCTCCTGTATAGCTTTCATGTAGAACTATTTACTTTGACATCCAACGAAACGTTTAGCCATTTTTAAGTGCATCTTTCCATCACAGGCAGCTATGTAAGTTTGGCCCTTGAAACACAAAAGCCAATCATTTAGGGTGCAAGCATGACACATCTTACCCCACTCTCCCTATATAGTAGCAAATACCATTTGTGACCCTGGACCACAAAACCAGTCATAAGTAGCATTGGTAAATTTGTAGCAATAGTCAACAATACATTGTATGGATCAAAATGATCAATCCTAAAACTCATTAGGATAATAAGTAAAGGTCATATTCCATAAAGATATTTTGTACGTTTCCTACTGCAAATATATAAAAACTTAATTTTTGATTAGTAATATGCATTGCTAAGAACTTCTTTACTTATTTTCTTAAGATTTCAGATTTTCTAATAGTTGTATCTCAACCAAATATTGCCCTAACAAACCATATGGAATGGAAAGCTTATGTATTTAGCTTTCAGATGATGTTTAAATCTCAATTTCTAAAAAAGCACCCTTATGATTGGTTTTGTGGTCAAGGGTCATAACAGACAATTTTTTTTTTCTTGAACAGTTATAGTTTCATAACAGTCTTTAAAGTAATACACTTTAGTAGAGTGCTTTAGTAGTATAAATAACTATTAAAATACAAGTACAGAAAATATCAAATAAGATGCTTATTCACGATACCACTACCTCTTTTTCAGTCTTTCATTTCTTGCTGGTGATTGTCTGTAGCATTTGTCTCTGAAATGTGTGCAAATAAAGGCCCGGCTGCAGACGAAATACTATCAACCACGACAATGTTTAGAAAAATAGTTTTGAGGTATTGAAAAAGTATGCTTGTTAAATACATTCACAAAGCTACTGAGACGATGCTAGCAGTTGCACAACTCTAAAAGTCAAAGAATCCTATTTTAAGGACGTAAACATAAAGTAGCGTCTAATTTTAGTAGTGTACCCATATTAGCTAATCTGGTTAGCTATTTTCCTGATGCTCAAACACATGAAAAGGAGTTCACTTTAAAAGTTGACAAGCATTTAACATTATAAAAATTAGTCATCTTCTAAAAAACAACAACAATAAATAGTAAAATAAATCTGAATTTAACATTAAAATTGCATTTCAAGTATAAAATAGTGAGCAGTATGTTTGCGCACGCTTATTTCCGTTTGCCTGTAGTGAGTTGTCTCTTCGTTATGGCTTCCAGCCTTTTTCTTTCTGCCTCTTCTGCTTTCTTTCGCTCTTCTTTCAGTTCTTTATATCTCCACTTCGGGATCTGGAGGAACTGGTCGTCTATACAGCTGCTTTTCCGCCGTACTTTCTCAGGCACGTAGGTTGCCGTAGGTGCCTTTGTTATCCTCAGCTTGGGCACCACCAAACCTGGTCTAACGCTGCTTCTCCTCAGCAGGTGTAACGGGAGAAGACTAGCCCTGCGGATGGCTGGGGACGAAGAAGAGGAAGCATCTGATTGGGCCTGAGGTTGCAGACTCGCACGACGATCTTTCTGCTTGGGCACCAGCAGGACGTGGGAGTTATGGAACTGACGTTTGTAGTTTTCGAGGCGTTCGGGTCCTAGGTTTTTCAGTTGTTCAACACGTTGTTTTTTTAGTATCTCCGGAACTGAGTAACGGCGTTTTCCCACACAGGGTGGACTGCCGGGACACACCGTTCGACATGTGGTTGCGATGAACGGGCTCCCCAGTGCTGTTGTCATACGCACCATGTGGTCCAGAACCCCATCTTCTGAAGCTTCGGTGACGTTGCTGATGTCAAAGAAGTTACGTAGTGTCTCTGAAATTTTTTGGATACAGCCTTTGGGCGTCTGAGCTTTGGCCACCAGCGCAGGCAGAAGGGGCCACTCGGGTTGATAGCTGTTGCAGAACTGATCCGCGCACGGCTGTTGTATCAGACGCGTCATGGTAAATACAGTGTCGTAGCGGCTTGTGAAGATGGCCCACTCTCGCGCAGTGAACTTCCTCCTACTGTCCCTGGCGTTCACATCAGCTCCTGATGGAGAAAGCAAATGTGATGGTGTGATTCGAGTTAAGAAAAAGTTAAAATAATGGTAACTTTAGTAGTAAATTGTAGTTGAGCAGTTATTTTATAATAATTCTTTTTGCTATTATTGACTATAATTGAGTTGACTATAAAAAAAATCTTGCACTACATGTTCTTAAGCCATATGGCATTTAAGTCATTATTCACAGAGGATAACTTATAATGATAGTAATATATATTTTTTATAAATATTATTTGTATGAAAAATGGTATATAACATGGTGTTTTACAGTTCAGAATATAAAATAATTTGAGGAAAAAATAATTTTTTATTAATTTTATATATAAAAAAAGAATTATATATACATTTTAGATATAAAAAAAATAATAAAAAATAAATAAATAAATACAGTATAAAAAATTGTAATAAGTCATCATGCACATCATGCATGAAATGCAGATTCACAGGTCAGAATATCAAAAAGAATAATAAGAATGATTTTTTTTGTAATAAGTATTATTATTTGTATGGCACACATTATGCATCAACTGCAGCTTCACAGGTCAAAATCTAAAATTATTTTAGAAAAAAGTAAGCATAGCAAAATAAAAATGAATTAATAATAATTAAAATAAAACATAATAATTATAAAATAAAATACATAAACCTCAGATTCACTGATTATAAAATCATTTTAGAAAAAGAAAACAGAACAAGAAAATACCAGCAGCAAGCATCAAAATTAATTAATGATCATAAATAATAATAAATATGTTTTTTTATATTATTTGGCTGGCACATTTTATATGTAAAATGTAGCTTCATATGTCAGAATATAAAATTCACTAAAAATAATTATTTAAAAAAATTAATAGAATGTCAAAAAATCTTAATATTAATAAATATTTTTGGATTAAGTATTATTATATAATTTTATTAAAATGCAGCTTTACAGATCAGAATGTAAAATCATTTTAGAAAAAAGCATAAAAAAATACATTTACATTCTAATAAGTATTATGGCTTTCCTGATGTAAGTGTAACATTGTTATATAGAGTTTATATATATATATAATATTTTTTTTTTTTTTTTATAAACGGTAACAAGAAACAAAGCCTAAATAAATAAACAATTAAAAATTAATAAAAAAAAATTATGTTTCCCACACTTTTGTGTGACTATTATGTGGGCTAATTGCATAAACTTAGCCTTTATGTTAAGACAGTGTCTTAAGCCTAGTCTGACCAACTATCAGTTAACTAAGGGGTATTCAGTCTTATTTTTTGGTTTCAGCTTAGACTAATCTACGTTTTTCTGTAACTGAATTTAAAAATGTATGACCGGTCTTTAAGATAAAATTAGCTGAGTAACTTTTAAGACTACTCTAAACCTTTTATACAACCGGCCCCAGAAGATTTGTAATATAGTTATATAGTTTACTCCTGTTGTATGACAAAAGCTGCATTCTTTTTCCACAGAAACAAATAACAGCATATGGATTCAAAATGGCATTCGAGTGAATGAATAATGACAACCTTTTCAATTTGGGCTGAACTATCCCTTTAAAATCAGTTAATAAATCTGTGGTATGAGTATATCTGCACTGTATCCTTGTCTTGTAGCTAATCGTATAACAGCTGCTTTATATTGTAGTGTTTCCTGGCATGTCTGGCAGTGTGTTGCACAGTGATCTGAGGCTCAAGTACCTGCCAGCATCAGGGCTCTGACACATTCCACTCGACCCTGTATAGCAGCTTTCATCAGAGCGGTGAAACCGTGGCAGTTTCTCTTCTCGATGTCAAGCCCGGGAAAGTAGTTGAGCAGGTAGTTAGTGATTGTGATGTGACCTGCAATTGTTCAGGGGAAAAATGGAAAACGCAGTCAGCTGCTGAATATGTAACAACATTTCTAGGACACTCAGCAGTTCAGTTCTAGTAGTATTTGAACACTCATCCATTTACTTTGAATATTGAGACACTAGTTACTTAGACCTTATGGTAATCTAAATGTAAATATGTGCAGGTTGTGATTAGGTCCAGGGCTGTCTGATCGTTCTTACCCGCCTGGGAAGCAGTGGTGAGTGCTGTATTGCCTTCATTGTCCTGCCAGTTCACATCCAGGTGAGGACACTGGGAGAGAGCCATCACCACATCCACAAACCCTTGGTAGCATGCCACTATTAGTCCAGTCTGCAAAGTCAACACACACACAAGGAATTACTGTCAGGAAGTTTCCACCCTGGCCAGGAACATTTAGTGGAACTAGCAGTTGGTAAATCTGAGGAAAACAGTCTCAGTAGGACTGGGTACGGATATACTATTCTAATTTAGATTTGGAAAAACATATGGTAGAGTAAATTTCTCAACTAAAGCTGTGAACTACACAAGGAACCCTATCAGTTTGTACATTTCTATAATATTACTGGTTAAATATGTAATACAGTGCATGTATTTAACTAAATGTTCCTCTGGCTTTCCTGAGGTAAGTGTAACATTGTTATATAGAGTTTACAATTGTTTTACTGGCATCTATCTGCAATTAAATTTAAAATTTGCACAAATGTAGCTCTGTTGAAAGAAATTATGGGAATGGCCTGCTTAGAGTTGATTTTCTTCTACAGTAATCTTCAATCCAATTGAATGATCCCTAAGGAGATGTCGACCCCTAACAGCTAAAAACGTAGTCTCCAAATCAAGACGAAAAAAGAGGGAAACTTAAAGGGACAGTACACCCTAAAATAAAATTCTGTCATTATTTGCTACTCCTTTATTTATTTTGTAAAACACAAAATAACATATTTAACTTAACTACAGAATACATAAATGATTATATTACAGAGATGGGCTAAATTACAGATTTTTTTAAATACAAGCATACAAATGATAAATCTACACAAATGATGCTGTGTTGAGACTAAAGATGAAGATCTTAAATCAAACAAGCAGATGAAGATAAAATTTAATTTATCAATTTAATTTAATTTATCAATTGAGCCTTCGTAAAAAGCCTCTCACGTCACACATCATGTTCTCACAGTAAAAAAATACATATCAGCTTTCAAATTTGCCATTTTTAAGAAATTCAAACAAATGCTGTTTTGTGGCTCTTTTTTGTAATACGTGACAGATTGATGACAGATTGCTGTAAACCGAACATCTCTTAAAGTCCCCACAAAATCAAATTTTTAGTATGAATATGTTATCCTTAATATAAGATATAAGTGTGCTCCAAAACAATGACAAAATTCACATACAAGCGTTTAAAACTTAACAGCCTCTAAATTCCGCCAATATGGATCAGTGGTTTTGATGACATCACCCTGCAGGTCATCTTCTTATAAAACTTTCTGTCCAATCAAATGCTCTCTAGAATCCAAAGCATCCCATCCTCTACACTATAAACAGTGGGGCGGCACTTATTCAAAAAAAAATTGTATTTTCTGTATTTCCAATGACATGTAGTGCACTATATAGGGGATAGGGAACGATTCAGACAGCACAAATATGTGATGTAAACAAAACGCTATTGGCTACTTAAAAAGGGGGTTGGACTGCTGGATATGTCCCACCCTGTCTTCCAGTTTCAGTTGAAATGACATCAACACATAGAAGAACGCTACCTGTTTCAAAGCACTTCAGTGGAGCTTTAGGAACATGACAAGAACATCAGAAGTCATCTTGTTTAATCTGCGGAAAAACTAAATATACGCTATTTTTCAAGTTAACATCCACTGAAGTAAAGCTACTCTCTTGTTGGACAGTGGCAGGTTCGGCGTTATGATTGGTCAGATTGTCTGTCAATCAAATTTGTGCCTTTCGTGGCAAATGTTTCATTAACCCTTCCCAAAGACCCACCTTCCTTTGTTATTGTTGCTTCGTCTGAGAAGCCATAGCGCTCTCACACAGTAAAAAATACATCAAGACAAGACAGAGTGGGTTACTTTTGGTATGAAACAAAATCTCAGTTTTCAAATTTTGTATTTTTGTAAGAAATTCGAACAATAAAGACCTTTTAGCAGAAGTTTCAAACTCAATTCCTGGAGGGCCGCAGCTCTGCGAAGTTTAACTCCAGCTCACACCTGCTTGGAGTTTCTAATTCAAATATATCTCATATGTTTAGACAGTGAAAAGCACATTAACACTGTCTAAATAATTTCCTATCCCCTATATACTGCACTTTACTGTACAGAAAATAGCAACAAGTGACCTATTTCAGCCGCAGCTTCAGCATCTATTCATTTTAGAGAGCTTTTGATTGGACAGAATGTGATGAGAAGCTGAAGTGCAGGGTGATGTCATCAAAATCATTGATTCAAATTAGTGAATGTTAAAGATTGTAAGTTTTGAATGCTTATATCCTGTAAATGCGAATTTAGTCACTGTTTTGAAACACTATCTTATAGATAACCTTAAAGGGTAACATATTCATACTAAAAGCCAAAAAACTTCAGTTTTGATTTCATGGGGACTTTAATGTGTCGTGACAGATCGCTGTAGCACCTCAGTTCAAGCAGCACGTGAACTGATCATCTCTTTCTCTTTACTAGTTATAACATGAATTAAACTTGAATAAACACCAGAAGGCATCGTGTTTCAACCACAGAAAAACATCAGTACACGCTATTTTTCAAGTTAAAATCCACCGATGTGAATCTGCTCTCCTGTGTGTTTTGTTTGTCAGACAGTGGCAGATACAACGTTATGATTGGTCAGATCACCTGTCAACCAAATTCCCACCAAAAGGTCAATTACAAGAGATAATATATCATATAAATGAATAAATATTTCATATAAAAAGGAACAAAACACATAGTTTAGCACAATTATCAAATGGGAGCTTAAACAGCTTTGACTAAAAGGTTGACGGTGAGATTTAAGAATTCAATCTTTTTCCAAGTTCAGAATAATTTCAGAAATGATTTGATTTTGATCAATGATTCTATTATGCATTTTTAAGTGTATTCCTAGGATTAAACTGTGTTTACCAAGAAACGTTTTTGGTTTGCGCATCAATGTAATGGTAAAGATAGTCATGGTATCTGCTGATCTGGGCATGTGAATTACCAATTCTAATCTGGCTTGAAGAAGGCAGCTTTAAACCTGGAAATGCGCAAAATTGCAATTATTTCACAGTGTTATTGCAACTTATTGGCATGATGAGGCAGTACAGCTGATTTTGGGGTTTTTCTGAAGGCGTCTGGCATACTTGTTTCTCTCTTCACAGTCAGTCTGGCCTATTTAAGTGTGAACAGTAACAGTGTAGAACGGAGTGTCAGCAGCATCTCATCACACTGACACACAGCTGGAGGCTGCAGACTAAAAATAAACCCTGGACAAGCTAATTTTACACGGTTATGACAATAAGAGAGATGCTTCCAGTTGCTTGACATCAGATGATGGTGGACGTGTGTGCATTTGAGGTGACGTATGTCATTTTATTGATGTTTAATGTACAGACGCATTAGTGAGCCATTAGTAGGTCAGTTTGTAAGGCTGTTTGTTTGAGAATCACTGCATTTGTGTAAGGAATGAAAAAAGGGGTGACTGCTTGATTAAACAAAATATTTCATGCTTGGATCAAAATGACGCCTTAGGTAATAGATAAATAGTTCATTCAAAAACAAAACTTCTATCAGCTTTTACTGAAGCTTCCCTTTTTAATACAATGAGAGCATTTATTGACCTTGTCTGAGTCAATGTAAGGAACTGGACAAAATTCAATTTTCAGTGAAACTAGAAAAACAGATCAATTCGCTTTGTGAACAAATCTTTTTGTAAGAATCTTTTGAGAAGCTGCTACACAGTGTAATGGCTTGCTTGAAGGAATGATTTTCTGTGAATAATGGCTTTGATTTCTGTCCAGTCATCACACAAAATATCATATTTCTAAGTATTTTGCAAAATGTATTTGTAATTGTGACCCTGCACCACAAAACCAGTCATAAGGGTAAATCTTTTGAAATTGAGATTTATAAATATTATATAATATATAGCCAAGAAACAACAATTTGAAAATCTAGAATCTGAGGGTGCAAAAAATTCTCAACATTGAGAAAATCGCCTTTAAAGTTGTCCAAATGAAGTTCGTAGCAATGCCTATAACTAATTAATTAATGATACAAAATATCTTAATGGAACATGATCTTTACTTAATATCCTAATGATATTTGGCATAAAAGAAAAATGGGAAATTTTGACCCATACAATGTATTGTTGGCTATCGCTACAAATATACTTGTGCGACTAGTATGCCTAGTTTTGTGGTCACATTTCTTTTAGTCTGAATCTTTATATCAAATATACTCAGCTTGGTTTTCATACAAATCTGTTGGGGTAATCTGTGGCCTGGGTGATTCCTAAAATAGAAAGGATTAGCCTTGTGAGCCACTGAATGAAAGAGGAGTTACAGGATTTGTCCTCCAGTTCAGCTTTGACAATGAAGACAAAATACAGAGTCTACGATACTTCTAAAAAAAACCTGCTTGCTTTGCATTGCATATTTGGGTGTGAAATGCAAAGTTGAACCTTAATATTGTAGTATATTATGCATTACTAATCCTAAGTACTTTGAATGTTAGATTACTTATTGTGCACCGCTAGAAGTATTTAGATGTTTTTAGGATGAATAGTATCATATGACAAACTGGTGGGGGAAATACCCTAAATGAAACAAGCTGACCTCAAAACTGTGAGAGGAGCAAGCTGGCCTGGATTTGATAATATCATGTCAGTCTGGCTGTGAAATATTGGAGTCCCAGAAAACAGGTCAGTGGGTAACATCCATCCACAGATGTTCCATCAATGACTTGATATTACATCAACGCTGGCCTTAAAGTAATCCTGACGCATTCATCAACTGGAAAGCCCTACCTGCACAGCAGTGTGTAAATGAAATATCTTGAACCTGCCAGAGAGTTGTCAGTTAAGCTGGATTAATTTACTTCCCTGCTAGGCCTGGTGTTGTAGTTTCAAGACTATTAAAGAGATAGTTCACCCAAAAATTGAAATTCTGTCATTAATTGCTCACTCTCATTTCATTCCTGTAAAGCCTTCATTCAACTTCAGGAAACAAATTAAGATATTTCGATGAAAACCGAGAGCTTTTTGACCTTCCATAGACAGCAATGCAACGACTACGTTAAAGGCCCAGAAAGGTAGAAAGGATATTGTTAAAATGGTCCATGTGACATCAGTGGTTCTACTGTAATTTTACGAAGCTATGAGAATACTTTTTGTGTGCAAAGAAAACAAAAATAACAACTTTAATCCAAGTTTCTTCTTTTCCCCATCACCCTAGCGTCTTATGGAGAGTATTTTATATCTGATTTCATCAAACATATCTTGTGTTCTGAAGATGAACACAAATTATGATGCAATTGTCATTTTTAGGTGAACTATCCCTTTGAGCTTTAGTGAAATCAGCCCAGATTCTATTTTTTTATCCAACAAATGCAAGAACACGTAGACTGAAGTCCTATAGCAACAGCAGTTGCATGGTAAACAGGATGTTAGGGGTCATGAGTATGTATGTAAGTAATGGAAAATACAGATGGGCTTGAAAATGCAGATGTTATGCATCCTGTAATGATATTAACAGTTCACTCAAAAAACATTTCAACAGCACTAAGACATTAGTCTAATACCATGTAAACTGAGCCAATAGCATCATTTCATTAAGTATTGTAACATTAACGACATTCGTGATACCAAATTTGTAATGTTTCAACAGTACTGGGATGTTTTACTGTGGTATCATAGTGCTAATATGTGAGCTGAGAAGAAATTTAAACATGGTGGAATGCTGTAAATAAGAACATTAGTCAGTTTTTAGTAGGTGCCTTAGTGAATTTACTTAAGTATGACCACAAAAATACAATAAAAACAGTAATATTCTGAAATATTACTAAAATTTAAAATAACTGTTTGAAAATATTTTCAAATGTATGTATTCCTTTGATTGCAAATATAAATTTTCAGCAGTCATTGCTCAACAATGTCACATGATCCTTCAGAAATTATACTAATATGCTGATTTGGTGCCCAAAATATTATTGGGGTTCAGTTAATAATAATGGTTCTTCTTATAATGAAAAGTCATTCAGCCCAAAAAGAGATGTAATGCTCACTGACTGATGACCTTATTTACAGCATTACAGCATGCGGAGATGGTCTCAAATGAACAGAGCACATGCTGGAACTATTAGTGGGGAAATTCTGTGCCTGTTACTCTGAACTGCCCTGTAAAAGAGTGATGAGAGATGAGATAAGAGAAGAGACTGTGTGAAGTGAAGCTCTTGAGGTTCCTCAGAGGAATTCCACAGTCTCATCCTAAACAGCTCTTTTTGTTAGGCTACCAGATGGCCATGCCATCATATCAGCTCCTCTTTTTAGAGTATATTGATTGTACATTTTTAAACACATTCTCTTGAATCTAAGCTTTTGGGTTGTAACACGATACATTCTGAACTGTCGAGGCCTCAGGCTCTGGGAGGTGATGTCATTTGGGGACTCATTTTTGTGAGGAATGACCAGGTTTGGACTAGAAAGATAAAAGGCAAGAGGCTTGTTCTTGTGACTGTGCAACTCTGTTATTAAAACCTCAAGGCCTGCATATTATTTGTGCATTACTCGTAAGCTCTTTGCACAACGTGTTTTGCATTTAGCTTTTATATAATGTCATTATCCCACAACACATGTCTTAGAGGTCACAGCTTTCTGCAAGAATCAACCCTGAAATGTCACTCGTATGATGCTCATGCGAATCATTTGTCTAATTGACTTTCTAACATTTTTCAGACATTTTGTTAGTGGAACGGTTTAAATCTACTACATTCACACAACACTATGTATTGGGTTTAGTTGGATCAGTGCGTTAACACACTTAACATGTTTGTTGGGGCACTGTGGATCAGCCTTCACTCTTAAAAATAAAGGTGCAATGCCATAGAAGAAATACACTCTTAAAAATAAAGGTGCTTCATGATGCCATAGAAGAGCCTTTTTTGTCTAAATGGTTCCATTAAGAACCTTTAACATCTACAGTACCTTTATGTTTCACAAAAGGTTCTTTGTGGTAACAAAAAAAAAGGTTCTTCAGGTTATAAAAAGGTAAAAAAGAGATTTTTAAGAGTGTATTCAGTCAAAAGTTCTTTAAGAGAACATATCTTTCTTACCTTTTTATAATCTGAAGAACCTTCTTTCACCACAAAGCACCTTTTGTGAAACAGATGTTAAAGGTTCTTTATGGAACCAAAAACATTATTTTATGGCACCCTTAATTTTTTATAGAGTGTTAATGTAAGTTATTGTGAAAATTAAAAAGATACACTCTTAAAAATAAAGGTGCCTCACAATGCCATAGGAGAACCTTTTTGGTTTAAATGGTTCCATAAAGAACCTTTAACTTCTGAAGAACCTTTCTGTTTCACAAAAGGTTTTTGGTGGCGAAGGAAGGTTCTTCAGATTATAAAAAAGGTAAGAACTGACTGAATGGTTCTTTGTGGAACCAAAAATGGTTCTTCCATGGCTTTGCTGTGAAGAACCTTTTGAAGCACCTTTATTTTTAAGAATGTAGATGGTTGAGAAATACAAATAAACAATGTGGTCAGCCTTTGACTTTTTCTTTCTTTGCCACAAATTGCACCCACAACTTCATTTAAACAAACAAACCAAAATAACCAAAAAGACTTCCCCATTTACCGTCTGAGGTTATGGATAACATGGTAATAAGGTTGTAAATAATGTCCAGTTTCTTGCACAGACTGATCATTTTGCATCATAATACCTCAATTTATCATCAGGAAGCCACATGTAGCCAATAAAGTGTTTTCAGGTGTTTCAGGGCATGTCATCAATCAGGCATATTGCAGCACGAAATGTAAATAATGCCAGTGAACTGAATAAAACTTGTATATTTTGCTGATTATTGCTGCTAAAAATGGTCAATTACTGTCATGTTTTAGGCTGTACTTAATCAGTCGGACTGGCAAAAAAACATTTAGAGTACTATAGACTGCAAGTTATAACAAATCAAAGAGAAGAGTGGAAAAAAACTGTCTGAGGAACAAAAGGCGTTTGTGGTTGGCCAAACTGAACCGGGATTTCCAGAGCAAGAGGCTTGACAACATTCTTGTTTTTTGGTCTTATCATTTCTGGTCAAGCAGGTGAAATATTAGGCTAATATCTTAATACTGCTCATGCATATCTTTAGTTTGCCAAAATATTGCAAAATATTCCTGCTTACTAAGTCATTTTATATGATTTAGCAGCATCCACACGTTTTTTCCTGTGGTTTAAGGCCTGTTCACACCAAGACCGATAACAATAACTATAACTGCAACGATAACTATTTTTGCGTCCACACGATAACTGTCTGTTTTTGTTGCATTTACACAACTTCAACCAGTAGATGTCCTCAGCATGCACATTTCATGCCTGACTTGCATTTTATGGATCACCAAGGACCAAGCTTTCAACTACAAGCATTTTTGGGTGAACTATCTCAATTGGAATTATTGCGACTGACAGACTCGCACACGTTTAACTGTAAATGACTCGTTCAGACCAGTTCTGTTTAATCATTTAATTAAAAAGATGCGACCTAAGAGAACGATGGGTGAGACTTCTGGTTCATCAGCCGCTATTGGGAAATAATGAGAAGAATAACAATGTGCAGTAAACGGTAAAACTGTTTGCACTACAAACCAGTGTGCTGCGTTCCAGGCAGGTTTTTGAGCCGGTAAATCACGACTTCAAACCACGACTCAAGACTTTGTAGTGTTCCAGGCAAGTCATGCCAAACTGCCAAATCACATTTATTATTATTATATTATTATTAATTTAATTGCAACGTTATATTGTCCTAAAGTCTATTTTTCCACCGTGTACTACTTGCATAAACACCGCACCCATGGGAGCTGACATTGTTGTTTCTCAGGCTGTGTATGGTCAGAACTCGAAACTGGGAGTTTCATCGATCTATAGTACGAGTTCACTGGTTTGACTGCCGCTCCAGTGCACTTTCACGGGTAGAAGGTTGGAAAAAACACGGGTAACGGGTTTTCCTTGAATGAGGCAAACGATAATACATTAAACATAGTATGGTAAGACACACCAATTTGCATTATAAAGCAGCAAAACGAGCTGTTTTGCACAGCTAAAAAAGCTGGAAGCTAATGAGACCGGAAGCCAGACCCATACAATTTACAAATAGCCACGCCCACTCTTACTGGAGGAAAAGTTTGATACACTTTGCTTTCAACTGTAGCACGCGATATGAATGTGTACTATAATATAAAGTGACATTATTCCCAAGCTACTTACTCTATTGTTTTTGTCCGTCTCCTGGACGTCCTCCTCAGTTACGCCTTGTCTAATCATGAGTTTCACTATAAGTGCGTTGTTGCTGCAACAAGCTTTAAAAAAGGACAGCGGTGCGGGACTCTCCGGGGAAGGGGTTCTCTCAGAATCAGCAAAGTTATCGTCCGGCGGATAAAAGGAGTCATCTGAGGCGATACTCCTGGTGTCCGGCAGTTCGGAGAAGTCATCCAACTCCTCGAAGTCCTCAACCAACTCGACCGAGCCGAGTAATTCATCATAATCTTCATCGCCCGCGCGGTCAGGTGATTCCTCCACGATAGTGGGACAGATCTGGGCGCTTTTAGTGTGTATAAGTGGTTTAACTCTTCCTGGAGATGATCCTCCGCCATCCCTGCTGTCCGTTATCAGAACCATTTAACCCCAATAGGATGAAATCCTCAAGTCATGTGGGTCAAACACCTCCTGGTCTCCTTCGTCTGCATTTAGGTACGTTTCAGTCATAGATACCAAATGAACAACCACGCTATTAGAAAAGCGTTTAATCTCCGAACTGAGGTTCGAATCTTCTTTTAACTATCCGCGACTTCATTTTCCAACACTCGTATAAAAAGCAAGTGCAACTGTTGTCCATCTAATAGTAATTTACCGTAGATCAGCTCATTTGAATCATTTCTCTATAACGCACATGTCAGAGCCGTGTTCCTCAGCAACACCCTGCGATGATTAGAAAGTCATGTGGAAAGCGAAAACTTTGCAGTATTTGCAGTTCCATGTAATGTGAAACAGTCTTCAGAATGTCGCAATTTGTCCCTTGGAGAAACTTCTCGGATATTGTGATGTCGCAAACAAACAGCATTTGATAGTGGAAGCGCCGGACATTCCCCTCAGATGATAAGAGAGAAATAGACTAGTGCGCTACAAAACTCTGCCTCCATAATCCGATTAGATTCCCTCCTCTCTCTCTCGCTCTCTCTTACTCACACGCACACTACTTTTTTCCTCCCTCCCTCTTTACTCATATGGGTCAATGACAATTTCCCAAATCCACGAAATCCACTAAAATACTAATATTTAAAATTACACAAACACTTTTCTCTCATTGTTTGTTATTCTACAATACAAATTAAAAGAGCTACAGTACAGTTGTTCATGAGTATGTTTGTCCTGAACAGATTTTTACCCCCTGGCTATTAATCATAGTCATTGTTGGAAAGGGTTTAAATTACACAAAAATGCTAAAAACCATAGAATTTGTGGGACCTGAAGGATTTTTCTGAAGAACAGCGGGCAATTTAACTGTTCAGGACAAACAAGAGACTCAAAACAGTTGTGGATCACTGAGGTAACAACAGTATTAAGAATCAAGTGTATGTAAACTTTTGAATGGGGTCATTTTAATAAATTCAACCATTTTTTTTCTCTTCTGGACTATATGTAAACATCTTATACTATTCAGGTCAAGTCAAGTCACCTTTATTTATATAGCGCTTTTAACAATACAGATTGTGTCAAAGCAACTGCACAGTATTTAAACAGCACAGTCGTGTGTAAGTAAAGCATTATTGTAAATAATCAATTTTCAGTTAAAGGCAGTTCATCAGTGAATTCAGTGATATCATCATCCAGTTCAGTTCAAATAGTATACGATATCGCTGGAAAGTGTCCCCAACTAAGCAAGCCAGAGGCGGCAGCGGCAAGGAACCAAAACTCCACGGATGACAGATATGGAAAAAAAAACCTTGGGAGAAACCAGGCTCAGTTGGGGGACCAGTTCTCCTCTGGCCAGACGAAACCAGCAGTTTGTACCAATGTCTGATTGTAGAGAACTCGTCAGGATCCCATGGTGGTGGTGTGGTCACCAGTTTAAATAAAACTAATATGAATTTATTTTCTTTTTCGTTTATATCATGTAAAGTAAACTAATCAACACAAAGCTGCTGAAACTTGTTATTTCTGGAAAGTACAACATTTCATCTTGGGTTTTTTCTCAGCTCTGTGACTAGCTGTGTTGGGGATGTCCCTATGTGACAGTAGTACCACAGAAATTAATCAACTTTCCGACACTTGTGGTTCTTTTCTCGCTTTTGTTAGACTTTACATAAAACAAAACCTTGAATGATTTCTATCATCTTCGCTTTCTTCGCTATGATGAAGTCATTCACGTTACAATTCTGAAAGCAAGCACAGCACTTTCACATTTAGTTCTCGCACCTATTTTAGTTGAAGTTTCACTATACACACGCGAACGGCTCTTGTCACACGTTACTGCTAATATGTGTGCTCTATTACAAGCTCAAGCTTTTTCCACAATTCTAACACTCCCATTTCCTTGGAGTTCTAAGATAAGTGCCGTAATTGCTGTGACTAATTAGTGAGTCATTTAGCCTCGAACAGCTGGGAGCTTGGGCTTCATCCCCTTCACTTGCAGCTGTGATATTATCAGTCAAACATACGTACAGCGCAGCAGTACAGTCCACACTCTTTTGTATACTTGCGTTCGACCGTTACACATCTGCTATAGAGGAAGTACTGTTGGTTTTATAAACAAGTAAACGGTGCTGCCAAAAATGAGTCATTATCTAACTGCCAAAGCGTGGCTATCATTTTACAGCCTGTGACAAAATGGCATTTCCCGTTGAATTTCACTCTCCATACTATCTTGTATATTTCACTATATACTATGCACAGCTATAATTTTCTGTTAAGATATATTTAGTCCTACAACTTCCAATTTTACAACCAAACACCACAAACCGTAAATCTCCAAATTGGTTGTGAAAAAGATGATTAACATAGCATTACAGCTCAAATAATAAACACATTTTAACAGAAGCGTGATTGTGCAGTTGAGGTCAAAAGTTTACATAAATAAATCTGCAAAATGTAAATTATTTCAGAGAGATCATACAAAAGTCATGTTTATGCATTTATTTAGTACTGACCTGAATAAGATATTTAACATTAAAGACGTTTACATATAGTCCACAAGAGAAAATAGTTGAATTTATCAGAACAACCCCGTTCAAAAGTTTACATACACTTGATTCTTAATACTGTGTTGTTACCTGAATAATCCACTGCTGTTTTTTTTTTTCTCAGTAATAGTTCTTCATGAGCCCCTTGTTTGTTCTAAACAGTTAAACTGCATGCTGTTCTTCAGAAAAATCCTTTAGGTCCCACAAATTCTTTGGTTTTCAGCATTGCTTTGTATTTGAACCCTTTCCAACTATGACTGTATTCACAGTGAGGACAACTGAGGGACTCATATGCAACTATTACAGAAGGTTCAAACACTCACTGATGCTCCAGAAGTAAACACGATGCATTAAGACCCAAGGAGTGAAAACTTTTGAAATTTGAAGGTCAATGTAAATTTTGTCTTCTGGGAAACATTTAAGTATCTTCTGTAGCTTCTGAAGGGCAGTACTAAATGGAAAAAATATGATATATGACAAAATAAGAAAAGTGTACATGTGTTAATTCTGTTCAAAAGTTTTCACCCCTGGCTCTTAATGCATCGTGTTTCCTCCTGAAGCATCAGTTAATGTTTTGACCTTTTGTAATAGTTGCATACGAGTCCCTCAGTTGTCCTCAGTGTGAGAAGACGGATCTAAAAATCATACAGTCATTTTGGAAAGGGTTCAAATACATAAAAATGCTGAAAAACCAAAGAATTTGTGGGACCTGAAGGATTTTTCTGAAGAACAGCACACAGTTTAACTGTTCAGGACAAACAATGGACTCATGAACAACTATCACTACACAAAAAAGAAGCTGTGGTAACAAAACATTGTTAAGAATCAACTTAACAATGGGGTCAACTTTTGAATGGGGTCATTTTGATAAATTCAACTATTATTTTCTAATGTGGACTATGTAAATGCCTTTTATGAGCAATATCTTATTCAACATGCATTTTGTATGATCCCTCTTATTTTGGTGTATGTAAATGTTTGACCTCAACTGTACAATCATTCTTCTGTTAAAATTAGTTTATTATTTGAGCTATAATGCTATTTTAATCCTCTTTTTTTAAAACCATTTTGCGGGTTTAGGGTTTGTGGTGTTTGGTTGTAAAATTAAAACAGAATATTTTTGTAAAACTGTAAAAATATTGACCTCAACTCTAAGTGCTTTTATAACCAATCTGTCATCTCTCTTAGAAATTATAGATGCCATGCTGCTCCTTGGCTACTTCAGCTTAGACAATTACATTAGCTCAGCACTTTGGCCTGCTTAGGTTAATAAATCCTCAGGAGCCGATCAAGAAGGGAGAACTTCATGCTGCGTGAAGTTCATCTGAAATCTTATGTAAATCATCCAAAGCACCTGAATAGATCCTTGGCCAGCAAGCTTTGATATTACAGGGTCAGCTCACCCAAAAAGGACAATTCTGGCATTCATTAGCCACCCTGATGTCGTTCCAAACCTGTTAGGAGCTTTGTTTGTCTTCAGAACACAAATTAAGTTATTTTTGATGCAATCCAAGAGCTTTCTGTCCTTGCATAGACAGCAACGCAACTGGCCCAGAAAAATAGTAAGGACATCATTAAAATAGTCCATGTGACATCAGCGGTGAAGCTACAAGAATACTTTTTGTGTGTAAAGAAAATTTTGCTGTCTGCAGGGTCAGAATGCTCTTGGCACCTTAATTTGGTTTCCGAAGGTGAACTAAACCTTTGACTGTCCCGGTGAGATAATATCTGTATCAAACAATGATTTTTGAGCCGGTTTCTAAAACAGTTTGAGATTGTTACGCATGCTAAAAAGCGAACATCTCGCTGCTGGAACGGTTTCATCATTCAGAAGGGGCTGTTAATCTAAAATTAGCTTGATTGCTGATGGGTCAATCAGTTCATTTGAGAAAAGATGTTGAGAATAGCCTTCATTAACAGGTCTGTGAAGGTTGAGTAGCTCCTTTTAGTTCCAAATTAGTACACAGCCTCTTTCCATCCTCAAAAAGGCAATTAATCAGACAAACTGGGCGACTGCTGGCTGTTGCTGTGCCACTGCTTCTCTAAAACACAAGGAAACTGTGCGGTACAACATTCCAGACTGATAGATCATATTTAAATTTGTGTGATGATCTGAAACATTAAAGTGTGACAAACATGCAAAAAAATTAAAAATCACAACACCGTGTATGTCATTGTTTAAATATAAAAACATAATGTGTGAGTGTATGAGCCTTGAGGTACATACACAATACAGTTTCTGTGCTTGAAAACCACAATGGTAAGTGAGGTAATATGGTTTTGAAAACCCCAACCTATAGTGTCGATAGGACATCTGTAAACTGTAATTCAAATTGAAAGTTATGCTCAAATAAGTACCTATTGTTCCAGTGGCCTTGTTTTGTTTTTCTTTCACTTTCGCAACATATATACCTAGATTTGAGAATGAAAGATTTATTTAGATTCAATAACCACTTCACAATATACAGGATAAAGAGGGCCAACACAAGACACAACAACTAGGAACTATAGGATCAATAGTTTTCAAGCTTGTTGTAAGATATCACCCCCTGAGGACCATTTGTACTGGATTTGACTCTACTTCTCAGCACTACGGAGGCTTGTAAAATTTGAAGGTTGCACCATTCCTCCTTGGCATTCTCTGAAAACAGGAAAAACAAAGTTTTCAGTTAAATAAACGTCATCTGTTTTTGTTTTTTTCATCATAACAGGAGATTGCTGCATCCAAGTTCACCCGACCGGATTTGCTGAAACAACTGTTCTTGCTTTTAATTGTTTATTAACATCCTCTTTTCAATTCTTTTTTACTTTACTTTTCTTTGGGCGTGTCATGTCATCTAAAACACATGACATTTCTTTCTTCTTTCTTCTGGGTCTGTGATATTGACTGACTAAAATGCTATTCAAACATCTGTGTATTCACAGTAATGGAACGGACTGCTCTTGTGTCCTGTTTTTATGAACATTGGTAGATGTTAGTATGAGATTGTAATCAAGACCAGTGGCAAGAATCAGCTTGCAAGAATTCTTTTGTATTGGAGATTTTTTTTTTTCAAATTGTTTTATCACCTGGAAGATCTGAGCTTCTTCATGTACACACAAGCAAATATTTGCTTCTGTGTTTGTTAAGAGTTAAAAATGGCACACTGTGGTGAAGTTCAGTTGGCTTTAGTGGTATCAGAGACTGGTAAACACATTCAGACATGCAAAGCAGCAGAAAAAGACTTATCTGTTTTCCTGTTGTCACATTAACATTAGTTTTTTAAGACTTAAAGGGACAGTGCACCCCCCAAAAAAATTATTTCATCAGTTACTGTTACTTTGTTTCTTCTGTTAAACACAAAAGATGATATTTTGACTTTTTTTCCATATAAGGAAAGTTAAAAGTAAATCTGACACATTCTTTATATATATATATAAGTTTTACATAAGTTTTTGATATAGTTTTTTCATAGTTTTTAATGTTTTTTATAGTCTCGTCTGCGTACCAAGCCTGCATTTATTTGATACAAAGTACAGCAAAAACAGTAAAAATATTAAATATTTTCACTATTTAAAATAGTTGTTTTCTATTTTAATATATTTTAAAATGTAATTAATTTCTGCGATTTCAAAGCTAAATTTTAGCATCATTACTCCAGATCTTTCAGAAATCATTTTAATATTGTAAAATTTTGCTGCTCAAAAACATTTATTATTATTATTATTATTATGTCTTTTTTTCTTCAGTCAATAAGAAATTTTATTTTTGAGGAAAACATTTCAGGAATTATCTCCATATAGTGGACTTATATGGTTTCTGCGAGTTTGAACATCCAAAATGCAGTTTAAATGCAGCTTCAAAAGGCTGTAAAAAATGTTTTTCTCAAAAAACATAATTTCTTTACAGCTAAAGAAAGAAAGACATGAACATCTTGGATGACAAGGGGGTGAGTAAATTATCTGTAAATTTTTGTTTTGGAAGTGAACTTCTTTAATACTTACAGGCTCTATCAAGTACAGTTGACTACTGTGACAGCCCATTTCCATTTTGTCCCTTTTTCTAGTTCATAATTTAAATAACTTCAGTTACAGAAGGGTCAATTAGTCTTTTTCAATTTCAGCCTTTAAAAGTGTTAAAAACCTATGAAGAAACATATTCAATGTCTTTCCGAGCAGAACTGGTAAGTACAAAGCACCTTCTGATGTATTGTCTGAATGGCAATTAATTAGACTAAATTAATATTTGTACTTAAAAAATAATAATTACAAAGACATTGATATAACATGAAATCATGTTTTTGACTAGTAAATTAAAAGGATAGTTCACCCAAAAATGAAAACTCTGTCATTAATTACTCACCCTCATGTCGTTCCAAACCTGTTAGACCGTTCATCAAGAAACACAAATTTAGATATTTTTGAAGAAATCTTAGAGCCTTCTGATCTTGCATAGATGTCAACGCAACTGGCACACATTCAAGGCCCAAAAAGGTAGTAAAAAACTCTTGGATTTCATCAAAAAATATCTTAATTTGTGTTTCTTGATTAACGAAGGTCTTACGGGTTTTAAACGACATGAGAGTAAGTAATTAATGGCAGAATTTTCATTTTTGGGTGAACTATCCCTTTAACTATGAAGATGAACTGCTGGTCATGGTAATATGTGACCATGGACCACAAAACCAGTCATAAGTGTAAATTTGTCGAAATTGAGATTCTTACGTCATCTGAAAGCTGAGTATTGATATATTGTTTGCTAAAATAGGACAATATTTGGCTGAGATACAACTATTTGAAAACCTGGAATCTGAGGGTGCAAAAAATCTAAATACTGAGAAAATCGCCTTACAAGTTGTCCAGATGACGTTCTTAGCAATGCACATTACTAATCAAAAATCAAGTTTTTATATATTTATGGTAGAAAATTTACAAAACATCTTCATGGAACATGATCTTTACTTAATATGCTAATGATTTTTGGCATAAAAGAAAAATGGATCATTTTGACCCATACAATGGATTTTGGGCTATTGCTACAAATATACCCGTGCTACTTAAGACTGGTTTTTGTGGTCCAGGGTCACATATGATTTATGCAAATCTTATTCATAAATTCCTTTTTCAAAATGCTTTTGAACTGAGTTGAAAATGTCTTAAAAACATTTAGCTAACATAGAATACAAGGGATGAAATCACGTTTCTTTGAATGCAACTAATAAAGACAATTGGTGTTGGTATACTGGTAACGTACAGTATGAAAATCAAAAGGTAATAAAATACCCACAGGACACAATTCTTTATAATGCAATGTCCATTAATAGTATTGTTTCTGCAGTTATAGATTGAATTGTCTTAAAGACAAGTAAAGCCGGTGGTTCAGATTTATGGCTTGTAATACGCAATCGGAAAACTACATAACCTTATTGCATTATGTGACGTTTTAAGACATATTATGTTCCCCTTAAGTTATTTGTTGAAGTAGTTTTGAATATAGAACAGTTTTTCGGTTCTGAAAAAGAACAGAATGCTTTGTAATTTCACAGGTGTAAATTTTAACAAAAAAGACTTGAAGGTGCCTCAGGCAACAATGTCAAAGCAATTAATTTTATTCCTTATCACTTGTCCTCCTAAAAGACCTCTTTGGCAACAAAAGTAAAACAGAAAAGAAATTGTCACCCTAGAAAATGTGTCTAATTCATTTAATAAAGCCTCTTATTGCCATTTTGTCTCAAACTACATGCTGTCAGAATGATTGAGTGTTTCACATCTTTTGATCATGCTATTTTGTTTTACCTTGTTTTTGAGGGTAGTATGTAAAAAATTAACCACTGAAGATTTAGTATACTTCAAATGTTATTGTATTTTAACTGAGTGCTTTTGTGGGTGTGTGGGTGTACTCACGCATTCTCCTCTAAACTATGCAAGAAGCCGTCGATCTGTTCTTTAGGAATTTCTCCATCCAGATGGGCCAAGTATGTGTACAGACTCTGAAATGTGTCGAAAGGAATCTGGGCTGCACCACTCTCATGGTCCTCTGTGAGTATTTCACACGCATGTTTCAAAGCACTTGTGATGGTCTGTGGAAACAGTCCAGTAGACGTTCTTTCAAAAACATACACTTTACAGAAACTTTGAATGAATAATCCCTATTATTGTGTGTATCAGTCTTTGTGAATCTTTAGTTCTTGTTCATCTGCTTGAAAACCTTTGAAATCATGTAAAATACAACACTGCCATCTAGAGCCAGTTAGTAGAATTATATTTATAACGTCTCAAATGAAGCCACGGTCAAACAATCACAAAAATCTAATAGAAATATGAAAATATTATCTTCTGGCCATCTAAGATGTAGATGTAGATGTAGTTTTTTTCTTTATTAGAATATAAGTGGATCAGTTTAGTATTAAATCACTTGCTCACCAATGGATCCACTATAGTGAATGGGTTCCATCAGAATGAGAACAGCTGATAAAAATGTAAGACATAATCCACACGGCTCAAGTTCATCAGTTAATGTCTTATGCAGCGAAAAGCTGCATGTTTGAAATATGCAAATTCAACATTAAGGCATTTTAACTTCAAACTGTTGATTTCGTAACTCTGTCATTATGGTGTATGGGCTCATATTTTGGCCAGAAATATGGTTTAGATGCTCTAATGAGTCCCACAGAATTACCATTCCAAATCAGCTATTTGGACTCTGACGGCACCCATTCAATGCAGAGTATCTTTTGGTGAGCAAGTGACGTAATGCAAAATTTCTCTTGACTCTGATGAAGAAACAAATTTATGTACATCTTGGATGGCCTGAGGGTTGAGTATATTTCCAACAAATTCTTAATTTTCCACACAAGGTTTACAGAAGTATGTAGTCTCCATTACCCATAATGGAAGAAGTTTGAAACAAACAAGACTCTTCCTGGAGCTGGCCTCCTGGCCAAACTGAGCAACCGATGGAGAAGGGCCTTGGCTAGAGCACCAAGAACCTGATGGTCATTCTAGCTGAGCTCCAAGATCATATATGCAGATGGGAGAAACTTACAGAAGGACAAACATCACTGCAACTCTCCACCAATCTGGGCTTTATGATTTTCTCCTCAGTGAAGACACATGAAAACACACTTTACAAAAAGCATCTAAAGGACTGTGAGAAACAAGATTCTCTGGTCTGATGAACCTCAATTCCAAGCATCATGTTTAAAGAAAACTAAGCACTGCGTATCACCTGCAGATTACCGTCCCAAAAGTAAAGTTTACTGGTAGCAGCCACATGCTGTTGGGCTGTTTTTTAGCGGCAAGGATTGAGGGACACGTCAGAGTAGAAGAAAAGCTCAGTGTACCAAAATAGTGAGATAGTCTTAATGAAAACCCAGTCCAGTACATTCAAAACCTCAGACTGTGGCTTATAGACAACTCTGTGAATGTCCTTGAGTGGCCCAGACATAGCCTAGGCTTGAACCCAATCAAACATTTCTGGAGAAACCTGAAAATGTCTGCCAGACACATCCAAGCTGACAGAGCTTGAGAGGTGAAGAGGTGAGGCGAAGAATGGCAGATAATTGCCAGATGTTGATGTGCAAATCTTGTTGCATCATACCCAAAAAGACTTGAAGTTGCTTCAGCTAAGTACTGAGTTAAAGGTATGAATACTTATGCAATGTACTTATTTCAGTTTTTTTAGTTTTAATAAATTTATGAAGTTGTGACAATTCTGTTTTAGCTTTGTCATTATAGTGTATGGAGTGTAGATTGATGTGGGGAAAAAAGTCATTTAAAACAGTTTAGCATAAGGGAGCAACATTACAAAACATGAAAAAATAAAGGGGTGGGAATACTTTCGCAAGGCACTGTAGATATTTATATCCACTCACCCCACCCAAAGCACTGCATCCTAAAGCAAAAAACTGCATCCAGCTGATATCTTCTTTGAAGTTCCCAAGAGCAAGAATTGTGTCAAGCTGTTCAATAGGCAAGGGCAGGCCTTTCCACCTCTGAAGAAGCTCCTCTTTTGTAATGATTTCTGTAGGTGCGAACTACAGGCGAGAAAAATGTAATCAATATTCAGAAATATCTGCTGTACTATGTATAAAACATTCAAAAGAAATGCAGTGGATCACACACGTGCTGATGAAGGCTCTTTAGAAGACCTGGTGTAAGTCCTGTGTCTGTTTTCTGAGTTGCCACTGGCATTTCCAACCTCTCCTTGACTGGTAAGTGCTGGCCTTTTGATAATGCTGAAAAATAGCTGAAGGAGAAGCAGATTTATGGTTGTCATTTGTCATACTATATTATATTATCATTGTTTTATAAAGCATACATTATATTTGTAGCAATAGCCAAAAATACATTGTATGGGCCAAAGTTATCAAATTTTCTTTTATGCCAAAAAATCATTAGGATTTTAAGTAAAGATCATGTTCCATGAAGTTATTTTGTAATCTTCTATCGTAAATATATCAAAACGTAATATTTGCAAATTATTATGCTTTTTTTTTTTGCTCCCTCGGATTCCAGATTTTCAAATAGTTGTATCTCAGCTAAATATTGTCCTATCCTAACAAATCATACACCAATGGAATGCTTATTTTTAAGCTTATTCAGCTTTCAAATGATCTCAGATCTCAATTTCAAAAAATAACCCTTATTTTGGTTTTGTGGTCCCGGGTCACATATATAATGCTAATCTTATGCATTATCATAATATACTTACTCAGCTGCCCATTGCAGCACATCATGTGGCTGTGTCTTGATTGCAGCTTTCGTGAACTGCTTTAAAATATCAGGCAGTTCTGGAGGGATGTTGATCTGCTGGGCGCAGTACATTGTCTCAGGAGGAGGCATCTCTTTAGGTTGTGTTTTAGGATATGACAGAAAGAAGGTAAACCCAAAGAGCACAAAAAGGACATTAGACAGTCAGAATATCAGTCAGCAACTTTTCCACACCAAGTACCAGCTACAGACTAGAAAATTGTGTTACTGTGTTCAAGAACAAAATAGCATTTAATCTAAACAAACAGACGAACCTACCTTTTTAAAGGTTATTTTAAATACAGATCCTTCTTTATAGCTAAATATAGCTTAATATAAACGTATATTGTACGTTTATATATAAAATTTAAAATGTATACTATATAAGTATATTATAATATATACTATTTTGTCATCTTATAAGACAGCAGCGACTTGCATCTGTGTTTTTCATAGCAACGAGTTGTTTGTAAGCACCCCATAGAAACCAAAACGAACTCCGAGATCTGATTGGCCGATGCCAGCAATGAGGGCGTCGACTAGAGTATCTGTTGCCATGTCCGTTGATTTTAAGTCGCTTGTTTTACACTTATAAATACCAAAGTGGATAGTTGATTATTTAAAGAAAAAAAAACGGGTTTGCTATTGCTACTCATCCAGTGATGCGCTAATCTATGTACTCTATGAATTAATGTTACATTAAATGTTAAATTAATGTTAAAACCATTAATGTTAATTAAAACGTTAACATTTGAAAAAAAAAATACTAAAAAGATATTATTTTGAAACGTTTAGACTCCATTAATTAATGTTGTATTATCTAATATTTCTAATTACTTATTTTGGTTGCTTTAAGGTGAGACACAGGTGAATAGGGTAAAAAAAAGTAACTATTAGTTATCACCTTACTTACCCAGTTGATTGATTACTTGGATAATTGCAAACATTTTTTGTATTACAAGTTTTAAAAAATGTTAGGTTCAAATATGCAAATGAGGCATTATTTAATTAAATATGCGCTAATATGCATACATTTCTAGTACACAAATCTAAACACTGGATGAAGTCAGTTTCAAAATTCTTGTTTAATTTTTTTTTTTTTTTTACATATTAGAGTCAAAAGTTTTTTACAGAGGGAATTTTGGGTATCTCATTTCGTCATGACATAATTTGAACAGACAGAAAACACTTTATTTTTGACAGTTTTTAGAAATGTATAAAATCAAGCAAATTATATATGAACAAATCCCTCTGTAAAAACCTTCAGGATATAGACAGGAATTAAAATGTAAAGTTTGGTTGTATACTACTGAAGTGGAGATTTATGGCTCTGTGTAGGAGTAAAAACTGGTTTTGAGAAAACGGCCTTTAAAAATATGCATTGTAATTTAAATCTATTGACACAAATAGATAAAGTGCTGTAAAAGAAGCACTTAACAGTGTTTTTTGGATGCTTTCTTTCCACTAGTCTAAAGAAACACTTTATGAAAAACCAAAAAGCCCAAAATCTCAAACTTGACAGGTGCATGAAAAAACTGCGTTTTTTTTTTTTTTGCCTGCAGTGTCTCCACTTAACTGAGTGGCTTTCTCTGGTGATATCTGGCAACACTTATAAACGAAACTGTTCCGTTCACGTCTAAATTAGTGTAAAATCTAAACTTTTTTACGTTTAGTATATTTTTAAAAATACTTTTAATCGTCTTCTACAAACATAGCAAACCGATAAGAAATGGTTGATGACAAAGTTTAATGTCCTTATGAATTTTCATGAGCACAATTTGGACTTCCGAGAAAGTAATGTCAGCGTTTACAGCCTATGAAAGTGAAAACTTGCTTAAAGGTCGTCTGAAGGTGCATGCGGTAGATGTGTTCGCTTGAATTTGTGTTAGTTTTCTTAGCCTAACTATATACCAGCGGTCTTTTCAAAGCTATGGATGTTCAGAAGTATTTGGCACGTATCGGCTGTTCGGGTCCATGTCCTCCGACTTTGGAGACGTTGCGATACGTTCACCTGAATCACTTAATGACAGTTCCCTTTGAGAATCTCTCTATTCATATCGGACAAAGGGTGAAGCTTGAATTGCCGCATTTATATGAAAAAATCGTCGTCGAGCGCCGTGGAGGATTCTGCTATGAGAATAATGGGCTCTTCTCATGGCTTCTTTCTCAGATGGGCTTCGACGTGACTATTCTCTCCGCACAGGTCAGGAATCGGTTCACCGGTGCTTACGGACCTCCGTTTGACCACTTCATCATGATGGTGAAGCTGGATGGACACGGGTGGCTCTGTGATGTGGGGTTCGGATCCGGATTCCAGCTCCCTCTCTCTCTTGAGACAGACAGTCCTCAAGTCCAGAGCCACGGAGCGTATCGCCTCAGATCTCAGGGAAACTTAATTTTCATGGAAATGAAATCTGAGACTGAAGTATCAGGGAGTGGTGAAGAAACTTGGACGGAACTGTACAAGTTTACCCTGGAGCCACGTGAAAGAGACGACTTTAGAGCCATGTGTGATTACCATCAGAGTTCTGCTAGCTCGATTTTCTTCTGCAAGTCTCTGTGTTCACTCTTACTGCCCACTGGAAGAATCACAATCATGGGCCGCAGACTGATTATAACTAGTTTGTCCAAAGTTGAGGGACAACAAGCTGCAAAAACCACTGATCTTTCAGATGAAGAAATCACAGAGGTCTTGAGAGAAAAGTTTGGAATTGTTCTTCATTCTCAACTCACTCCAAAAGATGTTGAGATTGTACCACCACCAGTTACTTATTAAGTGGTAGTTTATTTGTTTGGTCTCTATTTTTCATTAAACACTGGAGGAAATATTTAATTATACATTTAATTACTTAAATCTTGTATATCAGGACATGCATAGGCTATTTGTAATCATTTATGATTAAGCTGTTAAACGTTCTTTGAAGTGCCTTTTCCAATTAGTAAAAAATATTTATTTTTAAGCATCAGACAAATTATGCCTTTAAGTGTAAATAAATCAGTAACATTTTGAAATAAAATGAGGTTAAAAAAACTGTGTTGATGTGTTATTCCTGAAAATGCATATAATTCTAGTAAAAGGTGTGAGCTGCATTGTTCCAGTGTTATTTTAATATTCTCTGTATACTATTAGTAGCTATTTCTTAATATTTAGAAAGTGCCTTTGTAATTTTTTATTATCTATTACTGTGATTTATTTTTTGACATCAAAAAATGTTAAAATAGTTATTAAATATAATGCTTTCACTTCTAAGTGTTTTATCTATTTATATTTTATTTTAGATTAGCGCTATTTAATTTAGTTATTTAGTTTTAGTTTCAAATAACATTATTCAAGTCATAGTTAACGTATACACTACGAATCAAAGATTTTTGAGTAGTAACATTTTTAATGTTTTTTAAACAAATCTCTTCTGCAGTTATTTGATCCAAAGTACAGCAAAAACAGTAAAATTGTGAAATATTTTTACTATTTAAAATCACTGTTTATATTTTAATATATTTTAAAATGTAATTTATACTTGTGATTTCAAAGCTGAATTTTCGACGTCGTTACTCCAGTCACATGATCTTTCAGAAATCATTTTAATATTCTGATTTGCTGTTTAAAAACATTTATTATCATTTTTATGTTGAAAGCAGCTGATTAGATTTTTTAAAGGTTTCTTTGATAAATAGAAATGTCAGAAGAACAGCATTTATCTGAAATAAAAATCTTCTGTAACATTATAAATGTCTTTATCATCACTATTGATTAATTTAAAGCATCCTTGCTAAATAAAACTATTAACTTCTATAATTTCTTTCCCCCAAAATATTATACTGACTCCAAGCTTTTGAATAGTAGTGTATAATGTTACAGAAGCTTTTAATTTCAGATAAATGCTGATCGGATCTTTCTATTCATCAAAGAATTCTGAAACAAAGGTATTCGATTGTTTAAATATTGATAATGATAATAATACTAAAAAAAATAATGATTTCTGATGTGACACTGAAAACTAGAGTAATGATGCAGAAAATGTAGCTTTGAGCACATGAATAAATTAAATTTTAAAATATATTTAAATAGAAAGCAGTTATTTTAAATATTAAAAGTAGTTTACAATATTACTGCTTTTGCTGTATTTTGTTTCGTTTTGGTGAGCAGAAGAGACTTTAAAAAAAAACATCAAAAATCTTACTGTTTAAAAACGTTTAACTAGTAACGTTAGTGTATAGAAGATGCCATCTTATTAGTAATATACGGTCCAGGTAATAGGCTTAGACAAACAACTAAAATAATGTGTAATTGATTATTCATCTTATACAGAAACGTTTTGAAATATTTACACGTTGCTGAGAAGTTTGTCCTCACAGACTTGCCGTAGCAGAGCGCTGTTCTCAAGAAGAAAAATGCCAAATCTTGGGAAAATAGCTAAGGTAAAAGGAAAAATACGTTTTTCATTACATGAATTCAATTAATGGAAGTACGCTTGTATTATGTATAATACGAAAGCTAAGTTTATGCAGTAAAGCGTTTATCTTGAGGTTGCACATCTATAGCGCATAGAGCAGCAGTGATGTAGCTAAGCTAACTGGAGCTTATTGACCAGGTAGTGTTTTTGTATTTTTATATTTAACCGACTTATAAATAGTCATTTATAAATGTTATAAATAGTTTTATTTTGATTCATGATTTTATAATATTGTCGTTGTCTCGTAAAATTCTCTTCTGAGAGTGATGTGCCTCATCTTGAATGATTTGAAACTGATGTTTTAGTGCAACTCATAAGCTTTGGTGTTTGTTTCTGCTCTCTTTTAATGCTGTTTGGTAATTTCGTTTGTCCAGTACTTGTACATAATACATGAATATATCATTGGCTTTGTTTCTAAGGATATGCCTTGTTTCATGTTTGTTTTCTCTGCCCTGCCTTGTTAAGGTGGTGCTGCCTGTGGCGGTGCCTGGAGCCCTTGGTCTGATGTCTGCCACAGTTTTTGCTGCAAGCGAGGCCAAAGAAAATAACACCACCCTTATGACAGATGAGGTACTTCCTGTGCATGGTGTTTTGGGATGGTGTGAGGTAGAACGAGAAGGTTATTGGAATGATGTTGGGTTTTTACAGTAACGCTGTATTTTTTTTTTTTTTTTAGCTTTCACTCTATGACACACCTGAGCCCCAGCTGAGGTACAAGAACCCAGAGGTCGGTCATGTTGAGCAGGGTGTAGCATCTCTGAGGAAGACAGTGGAACCTTATGTTTCATGGTGTCAGGTATGCTGTTTTGCTAAGAGTGCTCAGTAAAAGTGATTCAAAAAGAAATGTGACCCTGGACCGCAAAAGTAAACATAAAGGTAAATATTTTTTTTTTATTTATGTGTATGAAAGCTGAAAAAAAGTGAAAAAGTCGTGACGTATTGTCAAGTATGGTGACCCATACTCGAAATTGGTCCTCTGCATTTAACCCATCCAAGTGCACACACACAGCAGTGAGAAGTGAACAAACACACACACACACACACACACACACACACACACACACACACACACACTGTGAACACACACCGGAGCAGTGGGCAGCCATTGCTCCAGCGCCCGGGGAGCAACTGGGGGTTCAGTGCCTTTCTCAAGGCCACTTCAGTCATGGTATTGAAGGTGGAAAGAGCGCTGTTCATTCTTGATGAATGGGTTGTAAGGATAGGACAAGATACAACTATTTGAATATCTGTAATTTGAAGGTGCAAGAAGATCAAAATATTGAGAAAATCACCTTTAAAATTGTTCAAATGAAGTTCTTAGCAATGCATATTACTAATAAAAAATCAAGTTTTGATATGTTTATGGTAGGAAATATCTTCATGGAACATGATACTTAATGTCCTAATGATTTTTGGCATAAAAAAAAAAAATTATCAATACAATGTATTTTTGGCTATTGCTAGTTTGCTACAAATACACTTGTGCTACTTAAGACTGGTTTTGTGGTCCAGGGTCACAAATCTTCAATTTTACAGACACATTTAGTTTACTTAACACAGACACATAATGATATTCACAATACATGTATATCTTCTCTATATTTTATACATTATACATTATCATTACACTTAGTTTGTAGTTTTCATTATTTTTTTGTGATTCTTATCCACCTTCAGGAAAAGACACAGTTTGCCATGGAGAAAGCAGAGGCAAGTTATGTTGTTAAAGGAACACTCCACTTTTTTTGGAAATGGGCTCATTCTCCGACTCCCCCCGAGTTAATAAGTTGAGTTTTACCATTTTGAAATCCATTCAGCTGTTCTCCTGTTCTGGCGATATCACTTTTAGCATAGCTTAGCATAGATCATTGAATCCTATTAGACCAATAGCATCACGTTATATTAAAAACGATATTTGTCCTATTTCAAACTTGACTCTTCTGTAGTTATATCGTGTACTAATACCGGCGGAAAATGTAAAGCTGCGATTTTCTAGACTGATAAGATTAGGAACTACACTTCCATTCCGGTGTGTAACTACAGAAGAGTCAAGTTTTAAATAGGACAAATATCGAAACTCGTTGGGAATTTTTGAACGCGATGCTACTGGTCTAATAGGATTCAATGATCTATGCTAAGCTATGCTAAAAGTGATATCGCCAGAACAGGAGAACGGCTAAATGGATTTCAAAACGGTAAAACTCAACTTATTAACTCGGGGGGGGGGGGGGGGGGAGTTGGAGAATTAGCCTATTTCTAAAAAAAGTGGAGTGTTCCTTTAATTTCTAGCCACTTCACAATTATTATGCTTATAATTTATGATTGTGGTAAAATATTACTGAATTCATCTGTAATATCTCCTATACCTTAATGTTTCTCTCTTTCAATCATAGTCTTACTACAAGACACTTGAGCCTGGTGTGGATACCACCCAAAGTATCGTAAAAGGTATGGACACAAACACATACTCCTCTTTAACAGGGGTTTTAATCTTTGATCCCACAAATAATTATGAAAATATTACATTTAGAAAGCATAAAGACTTAAATTATAATGTCAAAAATAAATATTAATAATTTAATGAAAGATACGTTTTTATAGTGTTATATGTATTTTTATTTGTTTATTTTAATGATATTTGTACATTCTAATTTATTTAATGTATTTATCTGTTTTTTATTTGCTTTGTTTATAATCAGTATATAACAGTTATAATTATTTATAATGTGTTTTTATCATTTATTTTACTTATTTATACAGTCAAACCAAAAAATTTTCAGACACCAGATATAATTCTTGATATTTTTTACCGGACACTATAGTTCATTTATGTAAGTGAGGACAGCAAAATAAAGTAAACTGTGACTCAAAAATTCTTCAGACAGTGGACTACAAGTAAAATTGCTAAAAGAATTGGGACCAAAAGTTATTCAGACACTTTTGCCTGACCATGTTTTGTTTAATGGCTTTTTCATTAATTGGTAATGCATTTATTGTGCAATTTTTACACTACAGACTGAACAAAGTTAAGCATTGCTTGGTAATTGGTCAACAAAGTATTGATAGTTGTGTAAATATTGTCATACTAACAGTTGTCTGAATTTTTGGTTGATCATTATCAAGATCAATTTGTTCTGACAGTTTAACTCTGAGTTCTTGTGATATTTTATTACCGTTTACTAAACTATAGTTAATAAACTGTGTTAATGTGAGAAATGTTGAAGGTGTCTGAATACATTGTGGTTTGACTGTATATATCAAAATTGTATTTTTGTATGTATTTTAATCTTTTTAATATGTTGTTGTTTTGTTTTGTTTTTTTCTAAAAACATTTCAGTGTGTATACAAAACACCACTCCATTTCTTTTCTTTTTTTCAGATATGTATGTGTTTTTGAACGACCCTCCATCTGAGTTCTACACCAGTGTGGGTATTATAGGATTCTCTGGAATTCTGGGACTTTTTTTAGCAAAAGGTATTATTATATTATTCTAAAATCTGTTTTGTGTTATTATTAGTGCTGTTAATCGATTAAAAAAATTAAGTAATCAGTAGCACATTTTTTTCTGAAATTAATCGTGGTTAATCGCAATTAATCCCACCTAACATTAAAGTTTTTAAATATACTTTTATATTGCAATAATTTCACATTCAATCTTCAAATTAATGTAGAAACAACATAAAAAAAAGCATATTTTTAATATTTGTTAAAGAATTTTTTAATGACTGAAGTGGAATGTCACTGATACCAGTATAGAATTAAAGAATTTCCCCAAAGGGTATCAATACAAGTACTACTGTATTACTGACGTCTCTAGGACAAGGTTCCCAGGTTTTTATAACATAACCCAATTTCTAATCAAAACTAGCGAGCAGCGAAATACTGCTTTTAAGGATACCTATAATGTATCTGAAAATGTTTTATGTTATTATATTTGTCCAGTCAATATCTCAATGTCAATAATGCCTTTTAAATGTCCATAAAAAGTCTTACATTTAATTGTATCAAATTTAAGGCCATAAAAAGTAAAATGGGGACAAAAAGACAAAATTAGCCATATAGCTAATGGGATTATAAAAATTTTAAATATGAGCGCTGCACGTTTCAAAGTCAGGTACTGTGCTGCTTTGTTTACTGCCGTTACCTGGGAAAATGTTATTGTTATGAAAAAAGTGCCACCTGCTGGCAAAGAATGAATTTGCCTTTTTAATTGGGCCTTATTTTGGTTTAATATAATAATTCATATTAAACCAACTATTAAACCATAAATATAACAATTGATACTGTGCAGGTCTTAAAAAGTTTTACATTTGAGCTTAAAAATCCTGCAGAAACCAGGATTGTGTGCATAATCCAGGAAAATAATTGAAACAAAATATTACAAAGGTATCCAAACCAATTTTGGAGGCCATAATGTCATTCATCAACACTGAACTGGACTAGATCCAAAAAGCAACAGTCTGAACACAAAGAGGTCTGAGACACCATTACTGCTGGACATTACTGGACAAAAAATGGATCTGAGTTTGGTTCTTTTAAAGAGGACTCAAGTGTGAAAACACCCTAAAAAGAACCAAACACAGACACCTTTAAGTGGACCAAGAGGTGGACCAAGTGAAAAGGAACCCAGTTTTCTTATGTTCACACTGTTGCTGTTCGTGAAAGAGGACTCCGATCCTTTTTTGGTTCACTGAAGCAGGATTGGTGTCTCGGACCTCTTCGTGTTCAGACTGTTGCTTTTTGAATCTAGTCTAGTTTTGAGTGTTCACATATGGGCCAAATATGGCCGTGTGAAAACACCCTTAAAGCCGATTTTTGGCCGATCCTTTTTTGGTTCACTGAAACAGTAATGATGTCTCAGACCTCTTCGTGTTCAGACTGTTGCTTTTTGGATCTAGTCTAGTTTTGAGTGTTCACATAAAAACACCCTTAAAGCTGATTTTCTCAATATTTAGATTTTTTCTTGCACCCTCAGATTCCAGATTTTCAAATATTTGTATCTCGGCCAAATATTGTCCAATCTTACAAACAAACATACATCAATTGAAAGCTTATTTATTCAATTTTGGATGATGCATAAATCTCAATTTCAAATAATTGACCCTTATGACTGGTTTTGTGGTCCAGGGTCACATTTAAGTGAACTTCCACAATCTTCACATAAACCCGTTATTTACCTGTGCTCTTTAGCAAGTTGGAAATATACAGAAATTGAATAAAGTTATCACTAAACACTAAATAAAATAAGGATGAATCCCTTAAGCATTAAAAGTTATTGATTTTCATTTTGTTTCTTTGATTAACAGACTTCAAAACAGCTTGGTTATTTGTTTTTTTTTACTAATATTACTTTAAGAGCTGTCGCTGCTTCGCTCTTTAAAAAGAAATAATACAGGCTACAGCGAAGTGGAGTGCACATCTAAAAAGTCTCCCATTTGATGTGGTCGTAAAGACATTCAGCGACTAATTAAACGCACTACTTTTTTTTTTTTTTTAAGATTTATTTTTGGTGTTTTTTGCCTTTTGTTGTGATAGCAGACAGGCTATGTGGGAGAGAGAGGGGGGCGGGATCGGGAAAGGTCCCCAAGTTGGGACTCGAACCCAGGACACCCGTAAACGCAATGGCGTTATATGTCGGCCCACTGACTAAACGCACTACTTTTAACTGGAAAAATTCATCTAATTTTGACAGCGCTAGTTATTATTAAAAACTATTTTTGTTCTCTTTGTTGCATTTTGTCCCGATAGGCAGCAGAGTCAAGAGGCTGATGTTCCCCACTGGGCTGATGGCTCTGAGTGCCTCCATGTTCTACCCACAGCATGCTGCCTCCGTTGCCAGGGCAAGTTTTCAGTTCTTTCTGTTCTGATGGACAGAGTCTGTTGCTGTTTCTCAGCAAGCCATCCAGTACAGACTACAGTAACTTTTAAATAATGTGGAATCAACTACTGTACTCGTGTCCTGGGATATCAACAGCGCTTGGTCTGGAGGAAATTCAGTCTGTGAATTGTGTGTTCAGATAGTCATTGTTCCTTCCTCTTTTTTTCCTGTGTGGCCGTCCATAAGTGCAAAAACTAGAAAGTGAAGGGATATTTTAAGAATTTTTCCATGGATAAGCTCAGTCATATAAAGTGAATAATAGACTACTCCCTGCCCCACAGGAATAGCACTTAAAATCGTATGAGCATGTTTTAATGTTTTACAAAAGATGTCATTGTATTGATGATGAGTAATACAAATGACATTTTTTTTTTTTATAGACCACAAAACACTACATATTTTCATGGGGTTCAGAAGGACGAGTTGTTTTGGAGGAGCTGCTTAGAGGGAAATCGTCATCCAAAGACAAAGTAAGGAGAAATCTGATACTTGGCACAGTGTTGTACTACTTTTGTCCTCTTCCAAGACCGAATACAGTGCCAAAGTCTTGAGCAGATTGACTCCAAATGAAAGGTTTAAATGAAAAGGGTTTTTTTGCCTTTGAGTAAATTACTATGACACGTTGCGGATAAAAAACCTTCGCAAACACAGTGCTTTTTAGAAGTTTGAGGTTGGCAAGACTTTAATGTTTGTGAAATCATTTGTATATAATAGTTTCTATTTTTATATATTTTGAAATGTAATATTTTAACAGTCATAAGTGTCACATGTCAGTATAATTTTTTTTTAGAAAGTAAATTATAGAAATTACAACTTTATTTAGCAAGGATGCTTTAAATTGGTCAAAAGTGATGATACAGACATTTATGTTGAAAAAAAGATTTCTATCTTAGAAAAAGTGCTGTTCCTTTGAACTTTTTATTCATCAAAGAAACATGGAAAAAAATCTACTCGGCTGTTTTCAACACAATAATAATAAATGTTTTTGAGCAGCAAATCAGAATATTAGAATGATTTCTGAAGGATCATGTGACTGGAGTAATGATGCTAAAAACTCAATATCAAGAATAAATTATATTTTAAAATATATCCAAATAGAAAGATGGTAAAGATACTTTAAAATTGGACTGTTTTGCTGTACTTTGGATCAAACAAATGCAGGCTTGGTAAGCTTTAAAAAAAACATAAAAAATCTTAATAAGACTGGTAATGTATATTTAACATGAAGATCTTCCTAGAATTTGTAGAATAGACCCTTTTGCTTCTGTTACCGTTTACCTTTTTCTTTCCAGGTTGAGAAGACACAGAAAACAGACAGCCAAAAATCAAGTTGAGACAAAGCAGTAAGTTTTAAGAGGAGTTCCTGCTTCGCACCTGGATTCTCTTCTTATCAATGCACTGATCAATTTGGTATTTGCTATATTATTTTGGTCGTGTTTTTGGAAACTTACACTTGACTGTGTTTTCTGTGCACTATATAAATTCAGCAGTAAGCATTTGGACCAATGTGAAAATGACAGCTATGTACCTGACTTGCACTGTGAAACTCTTAATGATGGCTCTTATTGTATTTCCTAAACTGGAGTTGGCATTGCATTCTCTAAAATGTTCCTGTGTCACTATACAAAGATCAAATTTCAAACACTTAAGTTTTTATAATCTTCACACACTTATGATTTGACCAACCACATTGATAAGAGTCTGCCTTGTGTAACATGAACTTAGTCTGGACATAAGCAAAGGAATATTCTGCAAAGTACAGTATTCTCCAGGAGTTACTTTTAGATTTTTAATGCATTAAATTGGATGCATATAAACATCTCATAAACTAATCTGACATGTAAACTACAGAATATGATTTAAATATAAGGATGAATACAAGCACTACTGTAACTTCTTGTAATCTCAGAGTAAACTGCTGTTTATTAATGTGATTAATGCCCACAGAGTATTTATAAGTATTTTATGTCAAGATTAAAGTGATATTTAAACTGAGAAATGGCTGTGAGCCATCCCTAGTCCCTCCTTGAGCACTGGAACTTCGGGCCAGCTCACTCTTCGGCAGAAATTTTCAGGAGATTGTCTTTATCAATCCTGAAAAGTCGCCATCCCTCCTGCAGCGAGAGGTCGGAAGCCCCGCGTCGCTTGTAAAAGTCGATGGATGCCTTGTTGGACTCAGCCACGATGAAATGCATGCTGCTGCACCGACTTTTCACCGCTGTCTGCAGGTGGAAACAGTTAGCTGTTTATTGTTGCGTCTAGACGCGTGTATAAAATAATTTAAAGAAAACATAAAACAGTTACACTACCTGTCAAAAATTTGAAATGCTGTGAAATATTTTTACTATTTAAAATAAGAGTTTTCTATTTGAATACATTTTAAATTATCTAATTTATTCCTGTGATCAAAGCTACATTTTCAGCATCATTACTGAAAGTCTTCAGTGTCACATGATCAATCAGAAATCATTCTAATATGCTTATTTGCTGTTCAAGAAACATATTATTATCATCAATATTTAAAACAGTTTTTCAGGATTCTTTGATGAATAGAAAGATACAAAGATCAGCATTTATCTGCAATAAAAAGCTTTTGTACATTATACCATTCAAAAGCTTGGAGTCAGTATTTTTAAATATTTTTTTTTTTTAAATTATGTTTTCTTTAGCAAGAATGCTTTAAATTGATCAAAAGATGATAAAGGCATTCATAATGTTACAAAAGATCTCTATTTCAGATAAATGCTGTTCTTCTGAACTTTCTACTCAAAGAAACCTGAAAAAAAATTATACTCAGCGGTTTACAACAGTAATAAAAAAAAATTGAGCAGCAAATCAGAATATTAGAATGATTTCTTAAAAGAAATAATGCTAAAATATGCTAAAATGCTAAAAAATCAGCTTTGAAATCACACGAATAAATTGCATTTTAAAATGTATTACAATAGAAAAGTTATTTTAAATAGTAAAAATATTTCAGATTTGTGCTGTTTCTGGTGTATATTGGATAAAACAAATACAGACATAGTGAGCAGAAGAGACCTTTTAAAAAAAAAACATGAATCTTACTGTTCAAAAACTTTTGACAGGTAGTGTACATTTTTGTGGTCTATTTCGAGTTTGAAACTACTTTCTTGTACTAATTTTGTGTGTGCAACAAATGTAAACAGGATGACTTACATCACTGAGGGTTTTCAGGATTTCAGACCCAATTCCAAAACCTGTAAAACATGAAATTGGTCCAGGGAAATTAGTAAATATATGGTTTCATGTGATACACCTTTATAACAAACCATACCTCTGTACTCTTTCATTACATAGAAATCTTCAAGGTACAGAAGTTTGCCAATCCAAGGGTCGTAGGTGAAGTAGTACATGGCAAATCCAATCACAGAATAGCCTATAAATGAACAGTATTTTACACAATTGCATTACTTTTAACATGCTTGTGCATGAAAAGTGAAATGTGTGAGTGTTTATTTAAAAAAAAAAATCAACAGGTTGAAGTTCACTAAAGATCTTAATGTTTTACCCTCGACTTTCTGATGCTCGGTTGGCACGTCTGCGACCACGCAGTGGTAAAACGGGTGGTCTCCGAATCCGTCCTCGAGCAGATCTAAACAAAACTTTTGTCATTTCGGACCAACTATTGATCAGATTTCACATTTGATAAATGATGCAATCTCACCTTTCTCAGTTAATATAACTTGGTCTTCCATTTCCTCGTACTTCGCGAGTTCCTTTGAAAGATAGAAAGGAAAGATGCTTTTTGAACTTGAACTTGGTTGAACATCAAGTTCTGTAGGCGGTGGGCCTATGGTTTGTTTTCATGCAGGGTCATATCTGGATACTTTATCAATGTCATGGAACTGTTTTGAAGTGATTTAAAATTAATCCAAAATTCATAAGAGGTGTGGTATTAACTTTTAATATGATTACACGAAACAGTAACTAATTTTAAGACATACCTATGCACTTTTTAAAAGTTTTCGACCGCTTATTCTGCTTCCCTAAATATACCCATGCATATAAACCAGTGTGAAATCTACCTTTATGAGTCGCAGTATGTCAGGCACGTCTTTTGGCTCCGCTTTACGCAATTTAAAATTGGCCATTTTCTTCTTTTACTCTTTTTCCCTTTTCTCACTAGTCCTCTATATGTGAAGAGAAGCAAAAGGTGTTTCTTCATTCGCTTCCCAGAATATTACCCTCCGCTGTCAAGTTTGGGCTTCTCCTGGATGGGACTCGCATGCAGCAGCTGACCCGGCTGTTTTCACCTGGCTTTAGTAAATGTCCTTTGTTTATCAACTCGGGCATATATTTGCCGGTGGGGGAGGGGTTTGGTTCTCATAATAACGTTTTCTCCGATTGGGGACCAATAGCAGCTCCCCATTCGAACTACGTCATGACGCACCGTTATTATTCGCTCATGCTGGTGCATATATCAGTGAGATCAAAACACTATAGGAATGTATGTGTTTTCTACTGAAATGTTGATCGTTTGAAGGATATTTCCTCAGGAATAATGCAGAATATCATGTCAAATGTTGTTTTAGGAACGTTTTAGCAATTTTTATGTCGCTGGCTACATTTAAAACTTCTAAAACATAATAACCGTAATTACGGCCGAGGAAGAAATATGTGGTGCGCTTTTAAAACGGTTAGTACGGTAGAATAGCTGCGCCTACGTTCCAGGAAGTAAGAATCACTCTCAGTGAAGAAAGCTGTCATCTATGCAAGAAGTGAACTGTTGTGTATCTCACGAAATCGTTGCTGTTATACAATAAAGTGGTGAGCCAAGAACAAGGAAGATGTTTTCACCGCGGTGAGTGTTGCAATTCTGTCTTGCGTCACGCATTTGTTGTGAACACATTATGCATGGGGGTTTTCAGACCAGCTTGGTCTCTCAATGGGACCCTCTTTTACATAGTTTATGTTGTTAAAGGTTTCATAGTTTTGTGATTTTACCATTAGCCGTTTTGTGAAGTAATGTTTTTTTTTTGTCTTTGTTTTCTGTAAAGGGTCCTGAGGTCTGCATCGTCCTTCATGTGCAGAAGGCTTTCCATGGGTCAAATGTGCCTTCAGGGGAAAGCACCAGATATGGCTGAGGGTAATTTTTACAAAAAAAAAAAAAAAAATGTTTAACTCCTAACCCACCCAACACTTTTAATCTAGTCAGTCTAAGGCAATGAAATATTGTCTGTGAGTGTACTAGTTATATTACTTTTCATTTCGCATGAATTAGGATGAATGCAGGTAAAATGAGATTTAAAAGTAGTTCGCTTTCAGAACAAACATTTACAGATAATGTACTCACCCCCTTGCCATCCAAGATGTTCATGTCTTTCTTTCTTCAGTTCTAAAGAAATTATGTTTTTTGAGGAAAACATTTCAGGATTTCTCTCCATATAATGGACTTCTATGGTGCCCCTGAGTTTGTACTTCCAAGATGCAGTTTAAATGCAGCTTCAACAGGCTCTAAATGATCCCAGTTGAGGACAAAGCATCTTATCTAGCGAAATGATCAGTTATTTTCTAAAAACATTTACAATTTATATACTTTTTAATCTCTACACAGAGTACAGAAAGAGGTAGACAAGATGAGCATTTGAGGTTAACATTTATATACTTTATATAAAAAGTATGTAATTGTAATTTTTTTTTGGAAAATGACAGATCGTTTTGCTAGATAAAACCCTTCTTTCCTCGGCTGTGATCGTTTAAGCCATTTGAAGCTGCATTTTGGAAGTTCATACTCGGGGGCACCATAGAAGTCCATTATATGGGGAGAAATCCTGAAATGTTTTCTTCAAAAAGCATAATTTCCTTACGACTGAAGAAAGTAAGACATGAACATCTTGGATGACAAGGGGGTGAGTACGTTATCTGTAAATTTTTGTTCTGAAAGTGCACTACTCCTTTAAGTTTAATCATCTATTAGGTAGTATGTGTTTATTCTTAAATATATGATTAAAGTCACCAATAAAATGTACTACTTTACCTGTATTCGTTCTGCTTTTACATACCTACGTTTATGTTGCATGTACATTTTAATTTTAATTTAATATTGTGTTATGTTGTTTTTGTGTGTGTGCACAAATATATGTATGGATGTTATCAGTACATCACTGACAGATTTGGCCAGAAATTTAATGGGAAATGTCTGGCTAGAACTTGGTGCAAAATAAATAATATAGTAATTCACGTTAAAAAGCTGTCCAATTACTGTATATACACTACCAGTCAAAAGTTTGTGGACTGGAAGATTTTTAAAGTTTTGCTCACAAAGTCTGCTTTTATTTGATCTAAAATACAGCAGTAATATTGTTAAATGTTTTTACTATTTAAAATACCTACGTCCTATTTGAATATATTTTAAAATGTAATTTATTCCTGTGAGCACAGCTAAATTTTTAGCATCATTAGTCAAGGTCTTCAGTGTCACATGATCTTTCAGAAATTATTCTAACATGCTGATTTGCTGTTCAGAAACATTTTTATTATTATTATTATCAACATTTAAAACAGTTGAGTACATTCAGGGTTCTTTGATGAAATGAAAGATCCAAAGATAAGCATTTATCGCAAATAAAAAGCTTTTGTTACATTATACACTATACCATTCAGAAGCTTGGAGTCATATTTTTTTATGGAATATTTATTTGTTTTGGAAAATAAATAATAGAAATGAATACTTTCATTTATCAAGGATGCTTTAAATTCATCAAAAGTAAGGATAAAGATTCAAGACATTTGTAATGTTACAAAAGATTTTTATTTCAGATAAATGCTGTTCTTTTGAACTTTCTGTTTTGCCGGTTTTCAACTCAGCTGTTTTCAACGTAATAATAATAAATGTTTTTTGAGCAGCAGAATCAGAATATTAAAAATGATTTCTGAAGGATCATGTGACTGGAGTAATGATGCAAAAAATTCTGCACAGAAATCATTTTAAATAATAAAAATTCTTTTTGCTGTACTTTAAATAAATGCAGGCTTGGTGAGCAGAAAAGACTTGTTTAATAAACAATAAAAATCTTACTGTTCAAAAACTTTTGACTGGTAATGTATAAATATATATACACTGCAATCATTATAATAATTTACCATCAGTGTCCTGACCCGTTTTTATGTCCCCACAGGAAACACATTTTTACTTGTGAGCAATGGTAAAATGAAAGCACATTTACTTTCTTTTATATTCTCAGTCTCTTTCCGCATGTGGCTTATAAACACTGCCTTGCTGTTATCTCATGATATATGTGCATGTATTTTGTTGTACTTTGACATCTAGTGTTTTTGTTTTTTTTCTTCAAACGCCTTCACCCTGTGAGCAGCTTGCCAGTCTTGGTTCCTTTATAATATGCTTTCTGCTGACTAAATTTGTCTGTGCCTCCATATTATATTATGGGGTGATACAGACGCTGCTACACTTTTCATTCCAACACCACTCTTTAGTACATACATTGAGTGATGTCTCGATGAATCTTCTAAGCTACATTTTGTTCCTCCCTCTTTATTTTCTCAGTTCGCAACAGGCTGAGGGAGATAGTCGGAGCATCCACCAACTGGAAGTATGTTACTGTATTTACAGTTTTATATTACTCTTTCTGCAGTGTGTTACCACTTTGCATAGAATATTGTATTTTCTTCTTTGTGTTGTACAGAGATCATCAGCAAGCACTAGCTGAGCGTACATCACTAAGCCAGTATCTTGCTCAGAGTCAAGATGAACTTCCTGCAAAGACAATGAAGGACAGTGCAATTGAGGCTCATCTTCCTTTGGGTACCCAGCCTGCCTTGAGAGAGAAATACCTCAACTATCACAACAGTGTCAGGTACTGAAAGACCACCTCTTTTCACCTGCAGCATAAATCCCTGGTTGTTATAAATCAGTGGCATTCAGATAATATCAAACTTCACAACCAGCAATTTTGGAATATTCATTCTGATCCTAGTACATTTTCTTTTGCTTAAATACCTTTTTCTCAACAGGTTTGGGAGGATTTTGGAAGACTTGGACAGTTTAGCAGGTAATAAATGCATCTTAAAAACATAAATTACCAGTCAAAAGTTTTTTAAAAGAAGACCCTTCTGCTCACCAAGCCTGCATTTATTTAATCCATAGTAAAGCAAAAACAGTAAAATTTTAAAACATTTTACGTGTTTAAAATAACTGTTTTCTGTTTGAATATATTTTAAAATGTAATTTATTCCTGTGATATCAAGCTGAATTAATATTCTGATTTGCTGCTCAAAAAACATTTATTATTATTATGTTGAAAGCAGCTGAGAACAACATTTATCTGAAATAGAAATCTTTTGTAACATTTATGTCTTTATCATCACTTTTGATCAATTCAAAGCATACTTGCTAAATAAAAGTATTCATTTCTATATTTCCTTTTATTTAAGATGAATGCTGATGTTTGGATCTTTCTATTCATCAAAGAATCCTGAAAAAAAAATTACTCAACTGTTTTAAATATTGATAATAATAATAATATAATAATAAATGTTTCCAGAACAGCAAATCAGCATATTAGAATCATTTCTGAGGGCTCATGTGACACTGAAGATTGGAGTAATGATGCTGAAATTCTTTGCTTTCATCACAGGAATAAATTACATTTTAAAATATATTCATAATAGAAAGACGTTATTTTAAATAGTAAAATATTTCACAATATTACTGCTTTTGCTGTATTTTGGATCAAATAAATGCAGGCTTGGTAAGCAGAAGAGATTTCTTTAAAAAATATATTAAAAATCTTACTGTTAAAAAACTTTCGACTGTAAGTGTAGGTTCCAAAAGATTTTTCTTTTACAGTGATGACAAAGAAGAACCATTTTATATTCCTTAAAGAACTTTTTTTCTCTGTGTAAATAACTTCTTAATAATCTGAAGAACCTTTTTCCATGATTAAGATCATTTTGTGCAATGAAAAGGTTTCATGGATAAGTTAACTTTTCATTTAAAAAAAATAATTTTAAACCTAAAAAATCTACTTGCACTGTCTTTTCAAATACCGTCTTATTCTTGTCTCCTCAGTGCTCATCTGTTACTCTCACACATGGAATAAGGAGCTGAAAAGATCTCCACTGTCTATTGTCACCGCTCTAGTGGACAAGATCGGTATTGCTTCTTAAATTAGTATTTGCTTTTTTGTTCTTGTTGTCAAATTAATTAATTAAACTTTGTTTTATTGTTTCACAGACATGAGACAAAACATCATCTACCCTGACTGTGACATCAAGTTCACAGGTCACGTGACATGGGTTGGCAAAACCTCAATAGAAGCTAAAATGCACATGTCTCAGGTATTCCTAAAGTCTCTTTATGAAACATTGATCAGATGTGACCCTAGAACACAAAACCAGTCATAAGGATACATTTTTTGAAAATAGAATCTGAAAGCTGAATAAATAAGCTTTCCATTGATGTATGGTTTGTCAGGACAATATTTGGCCGAGATACAATTATTAAAAAAAAAAAAAAAGAATTCTGAGAGTGCAAAAAATTAAAAAACAAACATTAAGAAAATCGCCTTTCTGAAGCTTTTAGCAATACATATTACTAATCAAAAATTAAGTTGTGATATATTAACATTAAGAAATGTACATAATATCTTCATGGAACATGATCTTTAATATTCTAATGATTTTTGGCACAAAAGAATAATTTCAACCCATACAATGTATTTTTGGCTATTATACCCATGCTACTTAAGACTGGTTTTGTGTTCCAGGGTCACATACTTTGCACACAAAACTGTTATTGAACTAAAATGAACCATTTTCACAGTATCATGATGGGGCGTACAGTGATGTATTAGATGCCACATTTGTAATGGTGGCTCGAGATCCTGAAAACAAAAGGTAACAGTTAACATGTTGGTATGATCGACAAATCTATGATTGCTGTGCTGTTTCTGTATATTAATGCATGGGCTGTGTAATGTTTATCCAGGGCAGCTTTTATAAATCCACTGAAACTAGAGAGTCCAGAGGAAGAGGCGATTTTTCAACAAGGAGAGAGTGAGTAGCACTTTTGTTTGTTTGTAATCACAATTTCCAGCAAGACTAATGCTCTTTATATTGATCAGTTAACAAGAAGAGGCGTGTGGAGCTGAGCACAGCCTCTCTTCTGAAAGTGGCCCCTACAGCTGAGGAGAGGACGCTTATTCACAACCTGTTCCTCAACACTTTAGACACACGGTCAGATTTATCATCACTATACAAACCTAAATGTCTGTGCCTCTATTTTTTGCCCATTTCTGAACAATATTTGCCTTCTCCTTACAGAACTGTAAGCTTTCGGGGTCGTATTTTACCACTTAACTCAGTGTGGATGGAAGATGCCAAAATGAAAGGGCTTGAGATCTGCCATCCACAAGTAAGCATTTTTCACAATACTTAATCGATGAAACTAACAATGTCAGTACTTTGTGTAATGTTTCTTATTCTTTGCATTATACAGGAAAGAAATATCTTTAACCGGATATTTGGTGGATTTTTAATGAGAAAGGCCTATGAACTTGGGTGGGCGAATGCCTGTGCATTTGCGTAAGAGATTTTCTTTTGTTATCAAATGAATATTTGCTGTAAAGAAGTCTTTTATTTGATCACATGGCTGTATTTGTATCTTTCAGTGGATGCAGACCAACGCTGGTGGCTGTAGATGATATCTTATTTCGGAAGCCAGTAGAAATTGGCTCTTTGCTATTGTTGTCTTCACAGGTTTTAAATTTGTTAAATATCATATCAAATTCACAAATTTTTAGTCTTTTTTCTTTCTTTTTTAATAAGATTGATGATGATGTTCTGTCAGGTTTGTTACACAGAAGGGATGCACATCCAGGTCAGGGTTCACACGGAGGTGCTTGACCCATTGACCCGGCAAAACAGCACCACAAACGTGTTTCACTTCACGTTCCGTGCTGAGAAGGATATCCCAGCTGTTGTACCACAGAGCTATGGAGGTCAGATATTGATTTTACAAAGATTGTTACTTTATATTTTAATGGTATCATTTGTAACTTAATATTGTTGTCATTTGCAGAATCTATGCTGTATCTGGATGGAAAGAGGCACTTTGATGAGACCATGAGGAGCCAAAGATGAGCATTTGGGATGTGCTGATAGGATGAGATTCCTGCCAAAGCTGCAGTGACATGAGAGTGTGTATGCGTGGATTCAGCTTTTTTAGTTGAATTTTTTTAGCTTTTATATTCACTAAATATTATTGGCTGCATTTTACATAAATGTAAAATATTGTTTTTTTCACAATTTTAAACTAACAGTGGGAGAGGAGCATTTAGTGAAATAGTTTTGTTTTACATGGTGTTTTTTTTTTTATGCAGGGATATCTTGATTGTGGTAATAATGAACCTGTTTAGTCATTTAAAGGGATAGTTCACTCAAAAAGGCAAATTCTGTCAGTAATTACTCACCCTCATGTCGTTCCAAACCTGTAAGACTTTCGTTCATCTTCAGAACACAAATAAAGATATTTTTTATGAAATAAATGTAGCAACTACCACGTTCAAGGCCCAGAAAGGTAGTAAGGACATTGGTAAAACAGTCCATGTAACGTCAGTGGTTCAACCTTAATTTTATGAAGCTACGACAAGACTGACACAGGTCAATAAAGTTATTTTTTCTTTTTTGCATAAAAAGTATTCTCGTAGCTTTGCAAAATTACAATTGACCATGAATGTGTTGTGGGCTATTTTATCAATGTTTTTATCAATGTCTTGACAGTGGTAGTACCCTTGCTGTCTATGGAGGGTCAGACAGCTCTCAGATTTCATCCAAAATGTCTTGTGTTCTTAAAGGAGTAGTTCACTTTCAGGACAAAAATTTACAGATAATATACTCACCCCCTCGTCATCCAAGATGTTCATGTTCATGATTCATTTGGAACGACATGAGAGTGAGTAATTAATGATTTTTGGGTGAGCAATCCCTTTAAGACTTATAACAGACCATGTTTTGTTTGCACTACAAAGCCATTTATAAGAGGATATGACTACAAAGACTCTTAAAACCAAGTGATTTTGGTTATATTGGTGGAACTGACCTGTTTTGTACTGTTACTGATTTTAATACAGCCAAAGCAATTCATGAACAACTGGGACCTTAGAAAAGGTATATCTATATATAGTATATGCACAAATTTCTTCCTTCCTTGATATCCTCAAAAGGAAACCAGGAGATCCGAATCTGTAGATCAAATTAGTAGGGCACTGTCTCACCAAAACACTCCAAAAACTTTACCTAACACACCTAACATGGGTTTTGTTGTTAAATCTGCATATGTTTCAGAATGCTGACCAGTTCTCTTGTATACAAAAATCTGTTTTGCATTATTATTATTTTAAATGCAACAAACAACCATGGACATTTGCAAAAGATTGTAGTATGGTCCTAAAAATGGAAAAATTGTATGTGAGTGCAAGTAGGTCCAGAGAGATTAATATGACAGCCTTCGTGTACACACTACCTGTACCAGAATGACCAAAAAATGACCAGTGAATGCATGCCTTTTTGAACAGTGTTTCTGTTCACAAAATATATCTAGCATCATTTATTTTTTTAAAATACTTTTATTATTTTATGCATTTGTATGATTAATCTTGTTTGCTTCTTGTTGACACAGAACCTTTAAAGGGTTGGTTCACTCATTCGAAAATCCTGTCATTAATTACTCACCCTCATGTCATTCCAAATCCGTAAGAATTTTGTTTATCAAGGAACACAAGTTAAGATATTTTTGAGTAAATTCAAGAGCATTCTGACCCTGCATATACAGCAACACAACTGACACATTCAAGGCCCAGAAAAGTAGTAAGGACAGTATACAATAGTCAACATTTGAAGTGGATCAAAACCTTTCATCAAGGGTGTCCTAAAAACAAAAACAATACCTGTACTTGTCTTAAGACAACTTTGATTAACTTTTTTTGATCCACTTCAAATGTTGACTACTGTAGTCCATGAGACATCAGTGGTTCAATCTTAATTTAATAAAGCTATGAGAATACTGACACAGAGAAGAAGAAATTGGTGAATAAAGTTATTTTTGTTTTCTTTGCGCACAAAAAGTATTCTCGTAGCTTAATAAAATTAGGGTTGAACCACTGATATCACATGCATAATTTTAACAATGTCCTTACTACCTTTCTAGGCCTTAAATGTGATGTGTTGCAGGGTCAGAACGCTCTCAGACTTCATCACAAATATCTTTGTGTTCCTTGATGAGCAAATGTCCTATAGGTTTGGAATAACATGAGTGTAAGCAATTAATGACAGAATTTTCATTTTTGGGTGAACTATCTCTTTAAGTATGCTTATTTACATCTGTATTAGTAGACTAACATTTGTCTTACGTGTAATGCACATTTCAGAGGTGTATTCTCTCTTTTTTTTATTTATTCCATGAGCGAAAGTGTCAAATGGTCATGTGATCTAAACACAGCAGTGGTCCCCCCTGAGGCGACCAGCTCCTTGTAAAATAAAATACAATGTATTAAGGTACTTATGAATGGAGTCTTCATCTCTTGTGAGTACCATTTACACATTTTGTACTGCTCTTTTATTTTATTTAAAACATGGTACTAAGGAAACGGTTAGTGAGCAAAATCGCTGTACTGACCGCTACTGCCACCGACTGACAAACTCGTGAAATCGCAAGTGTGATAAATAGCCTCTACGTCGTGACACTTATATTTGGTCATGTTGAGACCGCGAGTAAATAAGTGTTTTCCTGCTTATTTTGTTGGCCATATAACAATATTAGAGCATGTGTAATTTCATGCCAACACGTTAGGTTTCGGTGTTGTTCGTTAAAAGTGCGGTACTTACAACAGTTAAGTTAATTTAGTAGAGTGCGTGGAGGATCGTAAAGTGAAATAAAACTCTTCAAGTGGTGAGAGAAGAGCAAAAAGATGTTGTGTCCACGGTGAGTGTTACATCTTTATCTTCTGACTCGAATTTAATCTGTAAAACACGCGTTATAGTTTTTTCTGTCAAAAGTTTTCTATACATAATGCATTGTTTACCCTTAGCAAGCGTTCTCATGACTGTTTTCAATTCATCTCATTCATTTTGCATAGGGCCCTGAAGTCTGCAGTGTCCTTCACATGCAGGAAGTTTTCATGTGTAGGGAAGGTTCCTGATATGGCTGAAGGTAACTGCTGGGATAGACAAGTCATTCCTGTTATGCAGTCCTTTGGAATATGTTTCATAAACATATAGCAGACTTTAAAATCCACTGCTAGTTGCAGGCATTTGTTGTCCCAACAACAATGAAGTCACTTCTTAGACTTAGAGGATGAAGTCTTTTTCTTTTTCTTGTGAGCAATGGTAAACTGGAAGAAATTTAAATTTAATGATTAATTCTGAATGCATACTGAGCTCTTGAAAGTTATTCTTAGACTCTCTTTCTCTCCGCATGTGTCTGCTCTCCTGTTATTTAAAGGTATACATACATGTAGCCTGTAGTACATACATCTGATGTTTTTCATTTTTTTAACTTGCCTTTAAATAGCAGCCTGTTAAAGCAGTCTTGTTTTGATTCCTGTCTTTTGCTTCCTGTTTTGCCATTTGTGTCCATTAACCACATTTTCCCTTCAGCTTTATTTTCTTAAGAGCTGTTTTGCCCAACAAAAGACTCTTGACTCTTTAGTGTAAAGCTTAATTGTCTGTGTTTCTAATACCAAAACTGACACTTAATGTGTGATGTCTTATTAAAATAAATTTGTGACCCAGGACCAAAATACTTCATCTGAAAGCTGAATTCCATCTTTGTATGGTTTGTTAGGATAGGATGATATTTGGCCGATATGCAACTATTTGAAAATCTGGAATTTGAATTCTCAAAATTTAAATATAGAGAAAATTGCCTTTAAAGATGTCCAAATGAAGTTCTTAGCAATGCATATTACTAATCAAAAATTACGTTTGATACATTTACGGTATAAAATATATTGGAATGTGATCTTTAATATCCTAATGATTTTTGGCATAAAAGAAAAATTGATCATTCTGACCATACAATGTATTTTTGGCTATTGCTACAAATTTACAGATGCTACTTATGACTGGTTTTGTGGTCTAGGGTCACATTTCTGGTATTTTTTCCCACAGTTCGCAACAGGCTGAGAGAAATAGTTGGCGCATCTACCAACTGGCAGTATGTTCCTGATGTACCATATTACAATCATTAAACATTAAGCTGTTCAATTAGAAGTACAGCAGAGCAGATCTCTGAAATGACATTTTATGATGTGTTTTCTCCATAACATACAGAGATCATCAGCAAGTGCTGGTCAAGCGTGCATCACTAAGTCAGTATCTTGCTCAGAGTCAGGATGAATTGCCTGCAAAAAGAATGAAGGACAGTATGATAGAGGCGCATCTTCCTTTGGGTTCCCAGCCTGCCTTGAGAGAGAAATATCTTAACTCTCACAACAGTGTCAGGTACTAAAAAACCATTATGCACATGCAGCTTGGTTATTAATTTCTATTAGTTTGAATTGTATTGTTAAGGAAATAAAAAAAACTGTCATTCTGTTGTTAATCTCTGGTGTCTTCGCAGGTTTGGTCGGATTTTAGAGGACTTGGACTGTTTGGGAGGTACTACAGATGAGGGCTGGATGATGCATCAAATATTATTGATATTATATTAATATATTATTGATATATTGATGTCTCTTAGTGCTCATCTGTTACTCTCACACGTGGAATGAGGAGCTGCAAAGATCTCCACTGTCTATTGTCACCGCCCTAGTGGACAAGATCGGTATTGAATCATCTTATTGACTCATTTTATTTCTCAAATTTATTAGATATTAAATTAAATATATGTATTCATACTTATTTGTATTCTTTATTCATTCATATGCTCTTGTTATTGTGTCTCAGACATGAGACAAAACATCATCTACCCTGACTGTGACATCAAGTTCACAGGTCACGTGACATGGGTTGGCAAAACCTCAATAGAAGCTACAATGCACATGTCTCAGGTATTGTTTTCTAGTTCATAGTAATGGATTCTCTGTATACTGTAGAGTATTTTCAGAGTATGATAACTAAACAAACTAAACTGAACTGTTTTCTCAGTACCAAGATGGTGCTTACACAGATGTATTAGATGCCACATTTGTAATGGTGGCTCGAGATCCTGAAAACAAAAGGTATCACAGCTCACTGATGTAATCAGTATGTCTAAAACTGATATGCTGTGTCTGTGAGTTAATTCATATATTCTTGTCTTAGGGCAGCTTTTGTAAATCCACTCAAACCAGAAGGTCCGGAGGAAGAAGCCATTTTTCATCGGGGTGAAAGTGAGTACCTTTTATCTGTGTTTTTCAACAATTAAATGGCCTATGTAACACAGATTAAAAATATTTAAAAAGGTTCAAGCACATACCACTGAAACCCTATTGTAGTTAGAGTGGCCAAGGATCAGCAATCTCCACATAAAACTGATCTGGCAGATCAAACTGTTAGTAGTAGAATCTTGAAACTTGGAGGGATGGAAGTACTCACACCGTCTACAACGTCACAAAGGCTCGCCCTAATCGGCCTAACGGGGACGCTACAGCGATCAAAAGTAATGAAATCGTTCATAACCCTTTGTTGCTGGCTCAAGTGTCTTATGTCGTTGCAATCCTTGGATTTTTTTGAAAAACCTACTATTGCGAACTGGTCCTAAGTTTTATGCCCGATTGGAACCAACTCAGTGCAGGAAGATTCCCTGGAGAGTGAATGTCAATCATTATTTTTTTTTTAAATGTAAAACTTTTGACTCTGTCACAAAGGGACACTGAAATGTTCAAAAAGGGAAGGGCCGCCTTTACTAAAACGGCTGTAACTTTGAATGGAATGAACTCACAACACATCTGTAAGAGCTGATTTTGAGGTCACTTGAAAAGAGGTGTGGATATTGGCCACTTGGTGGTGCTATAAAAGAGAAAAAAAAAACATAAAAACAGCCATAACTACGCAACGGGTTTGGTCCTATCAACACAAAAATCTGTATGCACAGTCTTGGTCCAAAGTGCCACAAGTGTCTCTAAGTACATTTGCGCATCTCAAAAACATGGCTGCTATTGGCCAGTGAACTTTGAGCACCTATTAGACAAGGTCAACGGAGGCCATTCGGAACAAAACTTGGTGGGACTGTTTGACTCACAGCTCCAAAGGTCTGTGAGAAATTTGTAAAAAATCAGCCACGGGCACGTTTTTTCACATATAAATGCCATATTCATATCATACGATAGACCTCCTCATTCCAAACAACTTTGCCTCTAGAACCACTGCTGTCAAAATGTTGAAAAACTTTTGCAAACTAGTCCTAACTTTACGAAACCTGGTGAGCACATGCGACAGGTGATTCTAAACAAGCATGCAAAGTTTTAGGGAGATCGGGCCACAGCTGCTGCTATAACAGTTGAAACAGATTTAAAAATTTGTCTATGGTAAATGACCTGTGTTTGCCAAAAATGCTTTTTGAAATCATTGATTTAGTTAGTTACCAGCTTGCTTAATAATATGTATTGTCTTATATATATATATATATAATGTATGTATGTGTGTGTGTGTGTGTGTGTGTGTGTGTGTGTGTGCTGCTTTAATGCATAAAGAAAAAAAACTTTCTTTTTTGTAATTTAAAAAAGCTTTTAAATTTATTATTACAATAAATTTATATTGATCAGTTAACAAGAAGAGGCGTGTGGAGCTGAGCACAGCCTCTCTTCTGAAAGTGGCCCCTACAGCTGAGGAGAGGACACTTGTTCACAACCTGTTTCTCAACACTTTAGACACACGGTCAGATTTATCATCAAAACACAGTTATAAATCTGTTGTTACTTTTGGTTTGGTATGAAATAAAAATATTTCTTCCTTTTCTGTAGACGTGTGAGTTTTCGAAGTCGGATTTTACC
>NC_133384.1:21828048-21848432 GCF_049309525.1 Garra rufa | reverse complement strand
ACCTAGGTGTGCACCAAACAAGCGGACCGATGCTGCTAAAAGGATAGGTCTCGGTCCACTTCCAAACTAACTCTGGTACGATTCGAATTAAATATGAATGCAACACAGACCAAATACTTCTAAACGAACCAAAACCAGGAAGTAATGACAAGATGTGACGCTATGCGACAAGATTTTACGAAGGGAACAAGCAGTGTATCCAAAACAAAATGAGCAGAGGGCAAACGTAGAGCACGAGGAGGTAAAGTGCCCTGTATGAGCTCTTTATGAGTTCACAGGTGGTGAAAATAAAATCATATACATGCAACAATGAGAGAGCTTAGTCCAGCAGAGGGCATTGCGTGTATTCGTCTTAAAGCAGCGATTAGCAGACCAATCAGTGAATGGGTAGTTTGATTTCATACACCCACAGCGCCGCTTTAAAGGAACACTCCACTTTTTTTGGAAATGGGCTCATTTTCCAACTCCCCCCAAGTTAATAAGCTGAGTTTTACTGTTTTGAAATCCATTCAGCCGTTCTCCTGTTCTGGCGATATCACTTTTAGCACAGCTTAGCATAGATCATTGAATCCTATTAGACCAATAGCATCGCGTTCAAAAATAACCAATGAGTTTCAGTATTTGTCTTATTTAAAACTTGACTCTTCTGCAGTTATATCATGTACTAAGATTGGCAGAAAATGTAAAGCTGCGATTTTCTAGGCTGATAAGATTAGGAACTACACTCCCATTCCAGCGTAATAGTCAAGGAAGTTTGCTGCCGTAATATGGACGCAGCAGGCGTAGTAATATCACACAGCGGCTAAAATTAGTTCCCAGCTAGGTATTCCAACGAGGAACGCTCCCTGTGCATGCAGTTTGTCACGTTGTGCTGCGTGATATTACTGCTCCTGCTTCGGCCGCAAACTTCCTTGGCTATTACGTCGGAATGGGAGTTTAGTTCCTAATCTTATCGGCCTAGAAAATCGCATCTTTACATTTTCTGCCAATCTTAGTACACGATATAACTACAGAAGAGACCAGTTTTAAATAGGACAAATACCGAAACTCGTTGGTCATTTTTGAACGCGATGCTATTGGTCTAATAGGATAATGATCTATACTAAGCTATGCTAAAAGTGATATCGCCAGAACAGAAGAACGGCTGAATGGATTTCAAAACGATAAAAAATCAACTTATTAACTCGGTGGGGGGGTTGGAGAATGAGCCTATTTCCAAAAAAAGTGGAGTGTTCCTTTAAGTCGAACCCAGCTTTTCCTTTTGTTTGGAGTGTTCGGTGAGTTCCACCACGAAATATACGTCATTCAACCCCACCAACCAGGTTGTGAACGTATTACTATGCCTTTAGGTTCGGTATCTTATCTAAAAATGCTAGTGTGAACGCTAAGTGGACCAGGACCAAATGTAGAATTTGCCTTTTTGGTCCAGACCAAAGTAACCGAAGTACAAGTGTGAACACACCCTAAATTTGTTGTTGTTGTTTCTAGATATACTGGGTAAAGACTTAGAATTAATTAACTTAACAATGGCGAACCGAGGACCCAGTTACGGACTGAGCCGTGAGGTACAGGAGAAGATCGAGCAGAAGTATGACACAGACCTGGAGTCTCGACTGGTGGACTGGATTGTCGCTCAGTGTGGAGGAAATATAGAGAAACCACAACCGGGGAAGCAAAACTTTCAGACCTGGTTAATGGACGGCACTGTGAGTAAACACCAGTTTGACAATATCACACCAACATGATTCCATTCATCTTTTATTTATCTTTATCTCCCCCTTTCGTCCCCATCTGCAGATCCTCTGCAGACTCATTAACAGTTTGTATCCGCGTGGTAAGGAGCCTATTAAGAAGATCCCAGAGACTCAGATGGCCTTTAAGCAGATGGAAAAGATCTCCCAGTTCCTGCAGGCAGCAGAAGCGTATGGAGTAATAACCACAGACATTTTTCAGACAGTGGACTTGTGGGAAGGTACAGTAAAATGAGCTTTTATAAGTTCTATAACAGCACTTCATGGACTTCGGAATAAGCATGGTGCTTGTAAAAGCAAACCGCTGTAGAAAATTAATGTTTGAGTTTGAATAGTTTTGAAAGATTGCTTTTAATCAGCCAGGCCTTGCATGCTACAGTACATCATCCTAGAAAGCATTTCAAGTTGCGTTCTTGGTGTGTAGCCAAAATCACTTCAGTGCTTGTTGGTTCCCTTGGTTAAAGGAAAAGACATGGCAGCCGTCCAGAGAACTCTAATGGCCCTGGGTAGTGTCGCTATTACAAAAGACGATGGACTTTACCGAGGTAACCGGGACTGGTTTCACAGGTGAGCAAGACAATTCCCATAAAGCTCATAGCCAGACTAATTCATAGTGTCTGGTTGGACTTGAATAGACTTTGTTGTGTCTCAGTGCCATGTGAACTCCTTTTGATCTCGTGTGACAGGAAATCTCAAGGCAACCGGCGAGAGTTTTCTGAGGAGCAGTTGCGGCAGGGTCAAAATCTGATTGGCTTACAGATGGGCAGTAACCGTGGGGCATCTCAGTCTGGCATGACTGGTTACGGCATGCATCGGCAGATTATGTAAAACTACTAGCGCAACTTGCCTAAACACCCTGAAGACCTTAAACCCTCTCACCCAGCCCTTACCAAGCAGTGTTCCTTGATGGTGCATCTATTTAATGAAGAAGAGTCTTAGTAACTGAAGTATAGAGGTTTTAATATATTAGAGCATGCTAGATTAATCTATTTTAAGTTTGGTTTGCTCAGCTTGTGATAAAATCTATTTATTTATTTGTAAATGTATGCAAAGACAGTTTTATCTAAGCAAGTCAAAACAACTGCCTTATTCTCTCTGAGCGAACAGTGTTAATATACCAAATAACAGACAGCAACTGTAACAGTCTGCTAGTTTACATAGTGTTTGAATGTACAGTAAAGGACAAATGTTTGCCCTTGCTGATACTCTATTGCACCTGTTGTTATTGCGATCAGTTCTGTTTTCAAAACTGAAAACGTTAAGGATGTCAATGCACATACTAACCAGACGTACTGTATGCAGATTACTAATAGTTATAAATCTAGAAATATGTTAATTTGTGTTGTTCATTGTTGTTGTGTGTGAACATTCCATGTCAGTTTCATAATAAGCTTAGATTTGGTGACCATGTTTAATGTAAATGTTTAATAAATTGGTATGTTAACATGAGGTTAATGTGTTGTTTGTTTTCAAATGAATTTAAGCCTAAAGAATGTTGTACAATGTTTTAAAGGGATAGTTCACCCAAAAATTTTAATTCTGCTGCACGTTGAACATTCGTGTTGGTGCTGTTAAAAAAACATGTTGTATATGCTCATTTATGCTAAACCATGTAAAAAATGTGTGGAAGCTGCTAAATCATATAGAGAAGGACTTAGTAAGCAGGAAAAGGCACAATATTTTGACAAACTAAAGTTAATAGGGGGCAAAGATACGTACAAGCAGTAATAATTAAGATATTAGCCTAATATTTCACCTACCTGACTGGAAATAAGATTCTTGCCTTGAAAATCCTGGTTCAGATTGAAGGCCTTTTGTTCCTCAGGCAGTTTTTTGCACTCTTCCCCTTGATTTGTTATAACTTTTAACTATTTATAAGAACTCCGAATGTTTTTCTCGGTCCGAACGACAAGCACAGCCCAAAAGAGAAGCATTGACCATTTTCAGCTGCAATAATTGGTAAAATATGTGAGTTTCATTTGATTTAGTGGCATTGTTTATGTTGTGAAAACACTATTAATTACATAATTTACATTTTTGGGTGAACTCTCTCTTTAGGTATACTTTAGCTTAAGGGTAGTGCTTGTAGTCCTTTACAGATTAAGAAAGTTATTGATGTTACAGTATATTGTCAATCATAATCAATGGCGTAGCGATTCCAAAAGTGGAAGGTTGCCAGGTTTTCATAACACAACCCGCCCAATTTCTAATCAAAATTAGCACAATAGCATTCGAGCTTTCTGATGGTCAAGACACCGAATTCACGTAACCAACTTAAATACAAGTAAAACCTGAGTGAGTACTTTATCGCACAAATTCCTGTTGAAATGACTGGGTTTGGAAATTAAATTTCGGCAAGTGAGTTAACCTAACTGCTTCTCATCAGATACAAAAACAAAAAACAACTGTCTGTGTAAGAAACTAAACATCACTTACAACTGTTATTGCAACATTATAAAGAATTATTTTCATTTTTGCGTCAGCGGGATCAAGTCTATAATATACAGTTTACATACACCTTGTAGAATCTGCAAAATATTAATTATTTTAGCAAAACAAGAGGGATCATACAAAATGCATGTTGTTTTTAATTTAGTACTGACCTAAATAAGACATTTTCACATAAAAGATGTTTACATATAGTCTACAAGAGAAAATAATAGTCGAATTTATATATATAAAAAATACTCTTCAAAAGTTTACATCCTCTTGATTCTTAATACTGTTGTTACCTGAATGATCCACATCTGTGGTTTTGTTTTTTTGTTTAGTGATAGTTGTTCATGAGTTCCTTGTTTGTCCTGAACAATTAAACGGCCCGCTGTTCTTCACAAAAATCCTTCAGGTCCCACAGATTCTTTTGTTTTTCTGCATTTTTGTGTATCTGAACCCTTTCCAACAGTGACTGTATGCTTTTGAGATCCATCTTTTCACACTGGGGACAAGTGACGGACTCGTATGCAACTATTGCAGAAGGTTAAAACACTCACTGATGCTTTAGAAAAAACTATATGCATTAAGAGCCAGGGGAGTAAACTTTTCAACAAAATGAGTCAATGTGCAATTTTTTTTCTTATTTTGCCTAATATCATATTTTGTTTTATTTAGTACTGCACTTCAGAAGCTACAAAAGATACTTACATGTTCCCCAGAAGACAAAATAAGTTAAATGTACCCTGATCTTTAAAATAAATGCATCAGTGAGCATTTGAACCTTCTGAAATAATGCTTACAAAAATGCTAAAAAAAAATAAAAATAAAAAAAAGAATTTGTGGGACCTGAAGGATTTTTCTGAAGAACAGCGGGCAGTTTAATTGTTCAGGACAAACAGGAGACTCATGAACAACGATCACTAAATAAATAGAAAATGCCGCTGTGGATCAGTCAGGTAACAGCACATTAAGAATCAAGTGTATGTAAACTTTTGAACAGGGCAATTTTTATAAATTCATCTATTATTTTCTCTTGTGGACTATATGTAAATGTCTTTTATGTGAAAAATCGTATTCAGGTCTGTACTAAATAAAAATTCACATGCATTTTGTATGATCCCTCTTTTATTTTGTTAAAATAATTGACATTTTGCAGATTCTGCAAGGTGTGTAAACTTTTGACTTCAGCTGTAATAAACTATATATTTAATTTAGCGATACCTATATATAAGTTCATATAGGCTATCTATATATTCCGAAGGCGTTTGCACATTGAAGCTCTGCTGTAGTTTCTCCTAAATGGCTGTAGAAACCTTTTAGCTCTAATTGAAACCTTTATGTTTCAGAGGGGGAGGAGGCACATGACATATTTCAAAAGCTTAAAGCCAAATGGATTCATAAGGTCAAGCACTGGGATGCGTCGGATTGCATTTGCAGTGTCACTGAAGTGGAAATTTAATCAAGATGGAGTAAGGAGCTACCATATGCATTAAGCAATGAATTGCATGATGCTCTTTAGACTGACTTTATGACTGTTCAGTAACATTTCTAAAGCAACCAAATCAATTGCTCTGTCACATAAAATCCCAAAGCCCTCATGGAAATGACTGACTTAATGAGGGTTTGTTCAGTTTAATATTAGCCCTACTCCACAATATAATGAATATAAATGGGTTTTGTTAGCAAAGCTCGATGCTAATATAGATTGGGCAATAGCATGTTTCAGGTTGATTATTATCTAAACTAAAATACATAAAGGAATTACAATTGGAGGACACAGGTGATGTGTAACATATTTGGGTAAAATAAGTAATCTAAACCAGGACTTTCTAACCAATGAAATTGCAGGTTTGCAATGTGCCAAGACTGAAAAATCTTGTGCACATTAAGTTTCTTCAAACACAGAGACTGTTTTTGGACTCGAGCTGTTGAAGTGCTTAAGAGGACCATGCTCTTTCCCACACAGATTTGTATGCTTTTTCTAGTTGTATTGGTCAATGCTGCAGAGCAGAGCGTTTCTGACAAAAATACCGTCTGTGTGTACGGTCACCCCGGGATCCCCGGAGACCCGGGACACAATGGAATGCCAGGCCGTGATGGCAGAGACGGGGCCAAAGGTGATAAAGGAGATAGAGGTAAGAATGAAAGCAAAACGTTTGACTCCGGTTAATCAGTCACCTTTGGGCTAAGTTATGAGGTCAGATAGGTACACAAATTAAACAATGCTGTAAAACAATTCTGTGGAAGGATGTTTGCAGCACTATTTGACATTTAGATTTTAAAGTTCAAGCTTGGTTTGTCAGATTAATAGACTTTTGATGTCCCTGCATGGAATGAAAGTGTGAAAGCATAAAATACATGCCAAAAATGCAACTGTTTTTGTTTTCTAAAGGTGATATAGGAACATGCGGCACAGCTGGTAAAGATGGACCAAAGGGAGATAAAGGAGAACCTGGTAAATATTCATTTATTATTATCATTATTTTCATTTCATTATTATTCCTATTAGTGGTAGTAGTATTATTTCATATTTATGCATTATTTTTTTATTAATTTTTTTAACCCTCTATATTTATATTTAGCACATACAGTTTGTATTTAATTATTCATATAATTATTAGTGTAGTTATAGTAGTAGTAGTTGCAGTAGTATTATTTAAATTCTAAAATATAGCTAAAATGGGCAGAACCTATTTCTAATGTAAAAATAATAAAATATATTTACATAAATATATGTTTTATAAGTTTAAGCTACTTACAGGTTCTCATATATTTACTTGCCATTTATTATATATTTTCAATATAAATATATTTGTATTGTCCGTTATATATTTGAAGAAATACATTTTTTATTAACAAAATGTATTTTAAGATTAAAAATTTAAATTTAAAAAATATTTTTTGCCTGCCCTTTAAAGTATATTTTTTAAGGTTTAAATTACATATATTTTCAAATTTAAAAAAAAAAAAAAAAACGTAACCCTCCACAATTATATTTAACACATATTTAAAATATATTTTGGCCATAATGTGTGTGTATATATAATAATTATTATTATTAATATTAGTAGTAGTAGTAGTATTTAATTATTTGTTTAAAAAAAATCTAAAATATAGCTAAAATGGGCAAGACATATTCCTAATATAAAAATGTGAAAAATATAAAAAAAAAAAAAATCTTAACCCTCCATATTTATATTTAGCATGTATATATATATATATATATATATATATATATATATATATATATATATATATATAATGATTATAGTAGTGATAATAAATAGAAATTTAAAATATATTTACATAAAAATATATTTTGATAACTTTTAGTTACTTATATTTCCTCATATATTTACTTCTGATTTATTATATTTTTGTTTTATAAAAATATATTACAAAAAAATATGTATTAACAAAATGTATTTTAAGATGGGAAATTTTATTATTTTATTATTTATATTAAATATTACTCTCCATATTTATATTTAGCACATATTTAAAATACATTTTGGCTATAATGTGTGTATATAAATGTATTTCAATTATTATGATGATCATGATTATTATTAGTAGTAGTAGTAGTAGTATTTAATTATTTCAAAATATATACATTCTAAAATATAGCTAAAATATATTTGTATTGGCCATAATATATTTAAAAAAAAAATTATGAACCCAAAATGTATCTTATGATTGGAAATGTATTTTCTTGCCTGCCTTTTAAAATATGTTTTAAGGATTCATTTTTATATATTTAAAAATGAAAAAAAAAAAATTATATTTAGCACATATTTAAAAAATATATTTGTCATAATGTGTGTATATATAAATGTACTTATTTATTATACATTTATTTATTTTTTATATTCAGTCTGGTAGTTTTCAGCCCTTATGTTTTGAAATGTATGAAAGCAATTCACATGAGTAGAAAACAGTAAATATTCAAAATTCATTTGGCTATTGCTATTATCATCATGTTTTTTTTAGGTGTTCTTGGCATAGCTGGTGCGAAGGGCAAGCGTGGAGACAATGGAGAAAGGGGCCCACCTGGCAAAATGGGGCCCCAAGGCTTCTCAGGGCCACTGGGTTTAAAAGGTCAGAAGGGAGAACTTGGTTTGCCAGGACAACAGGGCATCAAAGGGGACGTGGGTCCAACAGGCCCTGAAGGACCACAAGGAGACATCGGCTATAAGGGAGACAAGGGCATACAAGGTCCTTTGGGGCCCCCAGGGCGACCGGGCCCAAAAGGTGAAATCGGCCACCCAGGTGTCAAAGGCAGCATTGGCGTTCGTGGTGAGAAAGGGTCAAAAGGCGACATCGGGGAGCAAGGTCCAAAGGGGGACATGCCCGAGATACCAAAAAGTGCCTTCTCTGCTAGACTAAGCGAAAGCACCAAGTTACCCGCCGCTAATGCTCCAATTCGCTTTGATAGCATCCTCTATAATAGTCAGGGACACTACGATCCTGAGACCGGCCGCTTCACTTGTGTTATCAGCGGAGTGTATTTTTTCACCTATCATATCACTGTGTTTTCTCGCAATGTGAAAGTGGTCCTGATGAAGAATGGTCAGCGAGTGATCTACACTATGGACACCTACCAAGGCGGGGAGGACCAGGCTGGCGGTGGAGCAGTCCTAGAGTTGAAAGTTGGAGACAAAGTGTGGTTGCAAGTGGCTGATAAACTGCTGTTTAATGGGTTATATGCAGATGAAGACGACGATACTGTTTTTTCTGGATTTCTGCTCTTTGCAACCTAAACACGCTGCTACGAATGAGAATTTAGTGGTGCAAAACCATGCTTTGAAAGAAAATATTAAATTCACTAAATGCTTTCATCATAATTTTCTGTAGAAATGTAAACCATTGTTTATGTTTCTTAAACAAAAATGATGTGTCTTTGTGTATTTTTGCTAAAGGGAACATCACTATTACTATACCTAGGCTGACATTCCTGTAGCTTAAAGGATTAGATCACTTCCAGAATAAAAAAAAAAAACTGATAACTTACTCATCCCATGTCATCTAAGATGTTCATGTCTTTCTTTCTTTTCTTGCAAAGAAATTAAGGTTTTTGAGGAAAACATTCCAGGATTTTCAACATATAGTGGATTTCAAAGTTTCTCAATGGGTTGAAGATCCAAATTGCAGTTTCAGTGCAGGTTTAAAGCATTCTACATGATTCTAGTTGATGAATAAGGGTCTTATCTAACAAAACGATTGGTCATTTTCAAAGAAAAATACAAGTTTTTATACTTTCTAACCACAAATGCTCGTCTTGCACTACCTCGACAAGATGAGCATTTGTGGTTAAAAAGTACTAAAATATATGTATTTTTTTAGGAAATTTACCAATCGGCTCTGCAATTTGGAAATTAAAACCATTGGGAATCTTTGAAGTCCACTATATGGAGAAAAATCCTGGAATGTTTTCCTCAAAAATCTTAATTTCTTTTCGACTGAAGAAAACTAATCCTTTCAAATTGGCATGAAACGAAAGCTGCGATTGTTTTCCTTCTCTAGTGCTGCAGGCATATATATATATATTTGTAGGCCAAACCCCAAAAACAAGTAAGCATTGGTACTTCTGGTTAAGTCATCCTGAAGTCAACCAAGTTTTTGGTTAAATGCCTGAAATCTGGTCTGTGGTTAACACGAACTCAAGATATTTACACACAACAAAAAATACACCAGTAATACCCACTTCAGGGTCGGATACTATTCCAAAAATGCCACCAAAATAAACAAAAATGCTCCATAAATTTGTGACAAAGTGTTAAAAATGCCCCTGCACAATTAAGCAATGTATTACAGCTGTCGTAATTAATATGAAATGTGAAAATGAATGAAAAGTGTTAATTCACGAAATTACATTTAGATTCACTCACACTTCTTCAGATTGCTTTTACATGTTGTTTTGTACAGTGTTGAGCCTTATAACCATTCAAATGCGTTTCTGTTGAACGTAGGACTGCATTGGCAAATGAGAGGTCCATAGATTAGTCAGCGCTGAAAACACACCAATCAGAGGCAATTAGATTAGTAAGCACTGAAAACACTGTAAAATATAGCTACAAGCAGTGATTACCGGGGTTTAAGAGCTTTAAGGCATTTAAGCATTACATTACATATTTTTTAGCAAGCCTGTAACCAGCTAAATCAATGATTTAGCATTTTTGGCAAATCCAGGTAATTTAACATGTTTTTTAACATTTATGACTGTTATAGTGCCAGCTGTGGTCTGATGTAACAAACTTTGCACGCTTGTTTAGAATCACCTGCCGCATGTGCTCACCAGGTTTCGTGAAGTTTTGAGCTTTGGTTAGGCTTTATAGGCTTTTGGGTATATTTAAACTGGCCCTTTTTCTAAACGAGCCCATTATAGCTTGACAAAAAGTAAATAAAAAAAAAACAAAAAACATTAATAATTATTGACCTAGAGAGTCCAGAGAATTGCACTGCACATACTAAAAAGACATTACATTTTATTTTGCATGCCTATTTCCAAATCATTGATTTAAAAAAGCATTTTTTTTGGCAAATCCAGGTAATTTACCATAGAAATATGTTTTTTTTAACATTTATGACTGTTATGGTGCCAGCTATGGTCTGATCTCTCTCAAATTTTGCATGCTTGTTTAGAATCGCCTGTCGCATGTGCTCACCAGGTTTCATGAAATTTTGAGTTTTGGTTTTGTGTGTATTCGGACAGGCCCCTTTTCTAAATGATCCTTTAATAGCTTGCCAAAAGGTAAATTTAAACATTTTTTGATTATGATTGACCGAGAGAGTCTAGAGAATTGCACTGCAGTGTTTTATTTTTCTTTGCAGATTGAGCAAAACACCTAGGACTAATTTGCAAAGGTTTTGTACATCTTCCCAGTCATTTAATGGTTGACAGCAGTGGTTCACACAATGAGGAGGTCTATCGTTTGATATGAATATTGTGCGTATGTGTGGAAAAAAAATGCAATATACAAGTGTTTATGGACTTGAGAAATTAGATATCACACCTAGTGGCTGATTTTTATCGATTTTGAGTTTCGTTCTGATCAACCTCCATTAACCTTGTCTAACAGGTGCTCAAAGTTTATCGGGCTATGGCGGCCATGTATTTTTTTAGATATGCAAATATCCTTATAGATGCTTGTGGCACTTCGGTCCAAGGCCATGTGTATAGATTTTCTCGTAGATAAGACAAACGGTTGTGTAGTTATGGCTGTTTTTGTTTTTTCCCTCTTATAGCGCCACTGTCACGCGGGTGTGCAGGACGAGACGAGACGATAGACGAGATTAACAATCAACAGTAAATTTAATAGAATTCTCCAAGATGAACAAGGCAGGAACAGGCAGGAACACAGAGGGCTTTCACACACATCCAGATAACGTTAAAGACCGACAAAAGACTAAACTCAAAGACAGACTTATAAAGGCAAACTAATCAAGAAAACACAGGTGATACAGATGACACTAACGAAGACTAATCATAGGGCTAAACCAAATCACAACAGAATGGCAGGGGGAGACAATGGGTGAAACCAATGACAGACAGGGTTGTGACATCACGCCCCCCTCCGGAAAGGCGCGTCCTCGCGCCGTGGAAGAAACGAGAGGGGCGGAAAAACAGAGTACATAAGGGAGGAGGCTTGGGCGGAGGACGGTACCCCTGGAGGGGGACAACAAACAAAGTCATTAGAGTCCAGGGGGGCGACGAAGGTGGGAGGAGCCAGGGAGGAAACAGGAGGGACCTGAAGCAGGAGGAACTGACCCAGACCACAGCCATGATGATGGCCCACGGTGGAGCCGACGGAGGGAGGAGCCATGGTGGAGGAAGGCGTGCCGACTCCATGGGGCCGACCGACAGAGGCGGAGCAGATGGCGGAGGAGCCCGAGGCGGAGACGGAGAGCCGATGATCCGGGGTGACGCCGAGGATCCGGAGGGCCAAGGTGGAGCAGGCTCTGGCGCCCGAGGCGGAGGCGGAGTCCCGGAGATCCGCGGCGGAGCCGGAGCGACAGAGGATGGAGGCTGTGCCCGCAGGAAGGAGGAGTCCCAAGGAGCCGGTGGGACGGCGCGACGAGGCACAGCCGGAGGAGCAGAGTCCTGAGGAGCCGATGGGGTGACGACTGACCAGGGCGGAGCCGGAAAGACGATGGAGCCCGGTGGAGCTGGTGGATCGACGGGCGACGGTGGAGAGGAGGGCGTCGAGAGCCGTGGTGGAACCGCGGGGTCGAAGGGCCGAGGCGGAGTCCAGGACTCGGAGGCTGGAGGCGGAGCTGAGGAATCCTCCAGCCGAGACGCCGATGGAAGCTGGCAGTCCCGCGGCGAGCCCACTGCACAGGTGGATGACTGAGGGTGAGCAGGGGGACTGACAGGTGATAGCGGAGATTCAGGACGGCTGGACGGGACCAGCGGAGATTCAGGATGGCTGGACGGGACCAGCGGAGACTCAGGATGGCTGGACGGGACCAGCGGAGATTCAGGATGGCTGGACGGGACCAGCGGAGACTCAGGATGGCTGGACGGGACCAGCGGAGACTCAGGCATAGGCAGAAGAGGGCGGGTGGGTGGGAAGTTCAGGCAGGCCAGTGGTTCTGTGGAAAAGTCTATTAAGTCCCCAGAGTGTTGCTCATTCTCACCCCCAGTGGTGGTGCAGTGGGCAGGGCTCTCTGTAGCCCTCTCTTGCTCCACGTCACACTCCACCGTCGCGGATGTAGCAGTCGGCTCTCGCACCTGGTCCGATGGGTCCGGCTCTGGCTCTGTCGCTCTCGGCTCGGGCTCTCCATCGTCGGTGGGCTCGGGCTGCAACTCCGCTTGTCGGGGTGATGTTGGGCTGGGTTCTGGGTCTGGAGTGGGGCTGGTGTCATCCTTCGCGGTCAACAAGGCTCTGCTGGACACCAGCACCCACTCGATGTAGTCGGCGAGGCTCTCTCGAGGACCCTCCCCGGACAGCTGCCTCTGGATGTTATCATTAAGTCCCACGCGGTAGAACGTGCATAGGCAACTGTCCGGGTAGTGCGTAAACGGGGCGAGGAATATAAAGTCTCTGGTGTGGTCCTCGAGAGAGCGGTTCCCCTGCTTCAGGAGGAGGATGAGGACGGCGGGATCATTCATGACGGGGAAAAAAAAAAAAAATAAACTAAACACTGATACAAAAAAAACGGAAAATAAACGCAGGGGAAGACGCCGTGAATTTTTTTTGGGTCGGTCTTTCTGTCACGCGGGTGTGCAGGACGAGACGAGACGATAGACGAGATTAACAATCAACAGTAAATTTAATAGAATTCTCCAAGATGAACAAGGCAGGAACAGGCAGGAACACAGAGGGCTTTCACACACATCCAGATAACGTTAAAGACCGACAAAAGACTAAACTCAAAGACAGACTTATAAAGGCAAACTAATCAAGAAAACACAGGTGATACAGATGACACTAACGAAGACTAATCATAGGGCTAAACCAAATCACAACAGAATGGCAGGGGGAGACAATGGGTGAAACCAATGACAGACAGGGTTGTGACAGCCACGAAGTGGCCAAGCTTGGTGATATTTCAAGATTACTCACTCCTTTTAAAAGTTATAGCTGTTTTAGTTAAAGGAACACTCCACTTTTTTTGGATATAGGCTCATTCTCCAACTCCCCCCAAGTTAAAGTGATAGTTCACCCAAAAATGAAAATTTGATTTTTATCTGCTTACCCCCAGGGCATCCAAGATGTAGGTGACTTTGTTTCCTCAGAAAAACACAAACAAAGATTTTTAATGAAAACCGGTGCAGTCTGTCAGCCAAATAATGCACATGGATGGGCACCAGACCTTTAAAAGTAAACAAAAACATGCACAGACAAATCCAAATTACACCCTGCGGCTCGTGACGATACATTGATGTGCTAAGTCACGAAACGATCGGTTTTTGCGAGAAACTGAACAGTATTTATATCATTTTTTACCTTTGATACACAGCCACGTCCAACTGTCATGAGCACGAGCTTATCATCCGGCTCGTTACATGTGAACGCGCTCTGGCGTAGTATACGCAAACGCCAGAAGGGGAAATCAGTGAAAAGTCCCGGATGAGTTCGCGCAAGCAAACGTAATCTTTTAGCTTTGAATCGGTTTGAACAATCAGGACAAGCGCAAGTAATTACCATTTTGAATAGCCGCTATACCCACAATCTCTGTGCACTGTGTAAACAATGAGTGTTGTATACACACGACAGATAGCTTCCGGTGTTTGTGTATTCTACGCCAGAGCACGTACACATGTCATGAGCCGGACGCTATACTCGTGCTCAGGAAAGATGGACATGGCTGTGTATCAAAGATAAAAAATGATATAAATAGCCTACTGTCCAGTTTCTCACAAAAAACGATCGTTTCATGTCTTAGGACATCAATGTATCGTCACGAGTCGCAGGGTATAATTTGGATTTGTCTGTGCATGTTTTTGTTTACTTTTAAAGGTTTGGTGCCCATCCACTCATGTTATTTGGCTGGCAGACTGCACCGGTTTTTGTTAAAAATCTTCGTTTGTATTCTGCTGATTAAACAAAGTCACCTACATCTTGGATGCCCTGGGGGTAAGCAGATACACATCAAATTTTCATTTTTGGGTGAACTATCATTTTAATAAGTTGAGTTTTACCGTTTTGAAATTCATTCAGCCGTTCTCCTGTTCTGGTGATATCAAGAAATTTGTGATTTTCTAGGCCGATATGATTAGGAACTACACTCCTATTCCGGTGTAATAGTCAAGGAAGTTTGCTGCCGTAACATGGACACAGCAGGCATAGTAATATCACGCAGCACATGTGGAAATATTAACCTAGCTGGGAACTAATTTCAGGTGCTGTGTGATATTACTGCACCTGCTGTGTCCATATTACGGCAGCAAAGTTCCTTGACGATTACACCAGAAAGGGAGTGTAGTTCCTAATCTTATCGGCCTAGAAAATTGCAGCTTTACATTTTCCGCCGGTCTTAGTACACGATATAACTACAGAAGAGTAAAGTTTTTAAATAGGACAAATATTGAAACTCGTTGGTCATTTTTGAACCCGATGCTATTGGTCTAATAGGATTCAATGATCTATGCTAAGCTATGCTAAAAGTGATATTGCCAGAACAGGAGAACGGCTCAATGGGTTTCAAAATGGTAAGCTCAACTTATTAACTCGGGGGGAGTTGGAGAATGAACATATTTCCAAAAAAAAAGTGGAGTGTTCCTTTAAAATGGCCCTGTTCCTTTAAAACGTTTTGGCACTTCTTTTTTTTTTTGATAACTATTGATATTCACTCTCGGGAGAATCTTCCTGCACTGGTTTGGTTCCGTATGGGTGAAAAAAACAGAAATAGTTGGCATGTTTTTCAAAAAATGCAAAATACCCCAAAATTTCACCAGGTTCACAGACGGATCTGAGGCGTTTTGTCTGGACACTTTAACCTGTGCTAAACGGTATATGAGTTATGAACAATTTTGTACTTTTGATCTCTGTAGCGCCACTTGTCAGGCCTATTGGGGTGAGTCTTGGTGACGTTGTAAACAGTGTGAATACCATCCCTCCAATATAATGAGAAATAATTGCAGTCCTATGAGCTCCTGTTGTTTGTATAATTTAGATACAGTTTTAAACAGTCTAATGTTTTTGACAACAGTTTAAAATATTGATTAAAGTAACTGGGTAATTGTAAGTATTTGACATTATAGACAACATATGGTTTTTATAATAATAAGGTGATTATAAAATTGCCCTCGCAAATGTATAAAATGCTCCTGAAAAGCAATTCTGGGGCAAATATTGAAAAAGTTAATTTCTTACCCTGATCCACGGCTGATTTTTTGGAGACTTTGCTTCTTAGTTGTTGCTAACAAGTGGCTAAATGGAACTACAGAGTTAACTACAGTGTTAAACACTGTTCATCAACAGGTAAACTCATTTACTTGCTAGGCTGTTTTCACAGCTTCACTGTGTATAATCACGCTCTTGCAAACTTTTTTAGCTCAAACCTTTAGGGAAAATGTTTAAAGACTAAAAATGTTGTCTGAAGCTTAATGGTGGTAACATTGAAGTCTTATGACTTTTCGGTGATTGTATTTAAATTTTATGCTCTTTTGTGACAATTTTCACGATAAACAACATGTGCATGAATCATAAAAACAGCTAAAGTCAGTGTTTTGGATTAAAGATTTCTGGATTTAAGAGGGCACGTGCCCTGGTAGAAACACTAAGGTCATGCGTTTGATTTCCTAAGGGAAGAATTTGGATAAACATCTGCCAAATGTTTAAATGTAATTTACAGGCTCATACTTGGAGAATCTGACTACACCCTCTGGGCTAAAATTTGAGCTCATCCCACACTTTGTTAAAGAAATGAAGCATACCTAAAAAAAATCTTGGATGTACAAGGAAGGCCACAAATTAATATGGCCAAGCAAGAACTAGCAAACACCTAGCACTGAGCTAAAAACACTCAGCAAAACATTGGCATCCACCCTAGCGAGTTATGCACTGACAAGTATGGCTAACACTTTCTTTAGAATGTATTTAAATTTATTGGGCAGGGCTGAGGAGAAAAACATAATATAGTTGTTTTGAGGGCTGAAACACGTCTGTGCTGCTTCTTGAGGAGAATGTTTTCTTCATGTTAAAGCAAAACAATAATGATATAACCATATTTATACAGCCTTGCAGTCATAGTGCTGGTGATTTTTGGCTGGCGTCCCGTGGGCAGACTACAAACCGCGTATCACAGTCGACTTGTTTCTCCGCCCCGCAGCAATCAGCGCAACAAGTGCACTGATGCTGTCCAATACCGTCGCGACGCTGCCTGGAGTCATGGCTCTCCGGCTGAGCATTTCCACCGCATTGAACCAACTTTAAACTATTAACCGAAGTCGTTCTGACCCGCAAATCTATCTCGTGTCCGGTTGATTTCGGTCATGTGTCGTTAAATCGCCTGAGGGAGTGCTTGAGCCACACATTTCATGGAAAGTTTTTCCGTCCCGGTAGATGTGTGACTACGGGGTGTTTGTTCTTGTGAATACACGCACTAGACGAATATTGGCTGGCTGTTTGTTCACTATGTACTTTCACATTCACCATTAGGCTGTTTAACGATTTCCGCTCAGTTAATATGCGTAATTCGTCGGACATTGGACTGTCGGAGGAGTCGGTGTCGATCGAAGCCGCAGAAGTGTTGTGACACCGGGCCAAGACACCCACTCAAGAAGTATGATAAAGGTAAGTGTTAATAAAACATAATTTCTGTGTTTATTTAGAGAGGGCATGTTGTTTTTTATTATTATTATTAAAATGAAATAGATGTGTCAAATGAATTCAAACTGTGGGTTCAAACGTTTGGCAGCACTTTATCATCTTGCCAGTTCCGTTGGGTTCAAAAGAAGCTGAAGGGAGGAGGGGGTATTGTGTGTACGCGTTACTATCCCACTAGTTGCCATAGTGATGTGGGGGGTGTTGGATCGCGCAAAGATTGTAGGGAGATCCGAGAAGACGAGGAGGGGGTTGGTTGGCTGTTTGGGGTGGCGAGGTGCTTCTTAAAAAGAGCTTTATGGAGAGACTGAGTTAATTAAACTAACAAATAAACTAGAGCTTTTTTTCCTTTCGTGGAAAAAAACCCAACTCCGTAATCGCCTTCATTCATACCCGCAGCTCGAAATATTTGTCTTGATCTGTCCTGCTTGAAAGGTTTTCTTTGAGGTGGAACCAAAGGGGATTTTTCAGCTATGTTAAAAAACAAACATTTTACAGTGTTTTATAATTCTCTGCTTCTGAACCAGGGGGCCGAGGCCCACTAGGGGGCTGAAGCAACCCTGCTGTAAAAACTTCTTAAACTGGGCTACGATGGTTTGCTGTTCTGAACTGGTTTAGCTGGTCTTATGGTCTGGCCGAGTTGATATCAATTAATTTAATAAATTTAGAGTGTCAGCTACTCTCTAAAACCAGCTTGACCTTACTGGGAGACCAGTAAAGACCAGCAAACACTGTTTTAGGTTCATTTGAACATTAGTATTATTACTTGTTTGACCAAAAATCACTGTATAGTGACTATTTATTTATTATACTGAAGTATAAAAATGTTTATGTATACTATGCAAAAAAATCTTTTAATTTTAATATTTTGTTTTTTTCAAGGCTTGGAAAAATAGTGATGATGAAATAAGTTATGTTGAACTTATTTCAAATATTTCAAATAAAAATGAAAGATATCAGATACTAATTATGTTTAGGGCAGTCAAATAATAAATGGCAATTAATCGCATCCAAAGTAAATTTTTTGTTAACATATAATGTGTGTGTGTACTGTGTATATTTATTATCTACATATAAATACACACACATGTATATATTATGGAAACATATGTTAGATTTATATATAAAATATATTTATTTATTTATATTAAAGTATAAAAATGTTTATGTCATGCAAAGTAAGATAATATCTTTTTTTATATTTTGTTCAAAGTAAATTCTAAAAGTGTGATTTCAAGGTCACAAAAATAGTGATGATGGAAAAAGTTTTTCTAGTTATGCCTAACTCTAAAATATTTGATCAAATAAAAATGTAAGATATTAGATATTAATTATGATATTTAATGTCTAATATCCTACATTTTTAATTTAGCATTTTTACAATACAAAGTGCCATTAATATTTAGTGGAAAGTAAATTTTAAAAGTCTGATTTCAAGGTCTGGAAAAATAGTGATGATGGAAAAAAATATATAAGTTTTTCTAGTTATGTCAAACTCTAAAATATTTTTAAAATAAAAATGTAAGATATATATATATATATATATATATATATATATATATATATATATACACATGTGTATGCACACATATATTTAGGGAAAATATGTTAGATTTATATTAAAGTATGAAAATATTTATGTATACCATGCAAAGTGACATAATATCTTTTATTTTTAAAAGTAATTTTTAAAGTAAATATTAAAAGTGTAATTTCAAAGTCTGGAAAAATAGTGATGATGAAAAAATAGATATTAGTATAAGTTTTTCTAATTATGTCAAACTCTAAAATATTTTATCAAATAAAAATGTAAAATATCAGATATTAATAGGGGTATTAAATGATTAATCGCATCCAGAATATAAGTTTATGTTTACATACTATATTTGTGTGTACTGTATATATTTATATATTTATGTATGTATGTATATATGTCTGAAAAAAATATATTAGTATAGGTTTTTCTAGTTTCCTAGTATGTTGAACTCTAAAATATTTGATTGAATAAAAGATATTTATATATAATCTAAATTATATGTACACACACACACACACACACACACACACACACACACACACACACACACATATATATATATATATATATATATATATATATATATATATATATTATTTTTATATGTTAAAATATGCTTAATAAATATACACAGTGCACGCACATATAGTATATAAGCATAAACTGTTATTTTGGACGTGATTAATCGTGATTAATTTTTAACAACCTTATAGTTTTAATGATTCAAATCCTTATCCAGTAATAACCAGCAACTAGAAGAGCCATGGAAATTCATATATCACAAAGTGTGGGAACATACACTTTGCAAGACTTTAGGATTTATGAAAATAATCAAGGTTAATTATGTTAATCATTTGAAAACAAGCAGCTTTGTCATCATTACTGCCAAAGCACAAGAATTAAAGTATCTTAGTCTATGTGGGGGGCCTTCAAACATTGTCTTTGACAGTGGGGGTCCACTGTGAGAAGCACTGTTAAGATTTTTGCAAAATTACATGAGATTTGAGTTTGTAAGTGCCTCATATAATGTTTGAAGTCCGCCACATGTTCGTCGTGGGCAAGCCATGTGCTGCTGCTGACATAATAATTTATGACAGATAAATGAAACAAAAGAATGTCAATGCAAAAGAACTATGCCCAGCACTTTCGCTTCTCTAACCAATTGCCTTGCTTTAAAACATCAACACACAGTCGCTGGAATGCACTCCTCCACACATAATGAGAGCGTTTGCGTTATCACAAGACACGCACAAGGAACTTTAATGCCTCACTGGGTGCCTCCTAATCTATGACTGCAGTAAATTAAGGCAAATCTCACTTCTCACCCTCTTCTCGACGATCTCACTCCCTGATAGCGCGCAAATGCATTGATGTGTTAAGTGTTTAATGGGG
>NC_133384.1:21792506-21827548 GCF_049309525.1 Garra rufa | reverse complement strand
ATCAATAAAAGGTTAAAAAAGTACAGCATTTATGTCAAATTCAAAGATTTTCTAACAATATACACTACTGTTTAAAAGTTTGGGGTCAGTAAATTTTTTTCATTCTTTTTTGAATTTTCTTTATACTTTTATTCACCAAGGATGTGTGAAATTAATAAAAAAGTGATAGCATAGATTTACATAGTTAAAAAGATTTATATTTTGGTGAAATTCTGTTCTTTTTAACTTGTTATTCATCAAAGAATCCTGAAAAAAAAGAATCACAGGTTCCAAAACATTTTTTGGCAGCACAACATTGATCATTCTAATAATAAAACAGTACATTAGAATGATTTCTGAAGAATCATGCGTCACTTAAGATTGGAGTAACAGCTGCTGAATATTCTTTGCATCACAACAATAAATAATATTTGAAAGTATATGAAAATAAATAACATTATTTTATATTTTAATAACATTTTGCAATATTACTAGTACTTTTGGTACTGGTCTTGATGAGCGGCAGTGTATATGTGTGTGTATTTATATGCATAATAAATATACACAGTACACCTATATAGTATGCACACATAAACGCTTATTTTGAATCGATTAATCACAACTAATTGTTTTGCAGCTAATTTTTGAGTGCACTGTCTCTTTAAATGCAACTTACTCAAGACCTTTCTGGTTCTACATGTGAAGTGAAAGGTCTGACCTTTCCATAAAGCTTAACACTGCTTTTTTAACAGTTATTATACTGGCATGCACTTCCTTGACATGTTTACCATCAGTGGACTTGGAGTAGACAAATGCAGGTCATGAGACAGGTTAGATGAATGGGGTGTCAAATATAGCATTACTTGACGCTTCCCATGCCTGAAGCAGGCAGGGCGTGTCTGCCTCCTATTTTTTCACTCACAAAAAAAGAGAACTGGGTCGTATTATGGTAGGTGGTATCAGTAACCAAACAAAAATAATAAATCACATATGGCAAAGCTACCAGACTGATTTAGTGATGAGTGAACATTGTCTCTCTCTACACATGTGGTTATGTGTGTGTGTGTGTTTGACAGTGTGCAGATATATTGATGCTAGTCCAGACCGATAAAGCCCCATAATCAGATTAGGACAGGGAGAGGGGTGCTGCACATGTTATCATGTGGGTTTGAGCGAGTGCAATCTTGTCCAGAGGGATGAGGAAAGCTACCGTCCTCGCATTTTCACTTGTAAACTTCATCAACTAGTGAGTAAAAAAAAAATGTTTAAACTCTCACTCCATATGAATATAATCATAAGATGATCAACAAAGATAAAAATAAAGCAGAAAGTCTGGATGGCTTAAGGGCGGTGTTGTCATCGTAAGCCAAAATGAAAGAGTTAAAAAAAAAGCTTGTTGTAATTGTGGCTCTGGTAGCTTTCCTGCTACTATTTAAATAAAGCAAGCATAGACTTCATTCCATAGTGATGTGACAGCATGGCAAGACTTGCTCATCTTGATGGGCAGATTAAGAAAACTTGTGTGGTCGGTTATTCTTAGGAATTTCCTTAGTCAGGAAGCATCATTTTGGGCTTGTCTGTTTTTATTCGTGTTGTACGAAGTCATCCTACACAGCTGCCACCTTCATTTTAAAGAGACAGTTCACTTAAAAAAACTAAATTCCAAACCAGTATGACTTTTTAATTTTTTTTCTTCTGTGGATGAATTTTTCTATCCATACATTCAGAACATGTTCTTTTGTTTTCCTCAGAAGAAAGTCATACATGTTTGGAGCAACATGATCTTGACTAAATTATGATATGATGTCCCTTTTGTAGGGCTTGTGATTGTATTTTAATGATAATGCTAAAAATATTTAAATATATATATTAAAAAATTATATTTTATACTGCATACTGTTAAAAAATTACTAAGAAAAAAACTGTAAAATTACAATAGGTCTATTTATGCCTGTTTTAATTACTTAATTTGCCTTTTTTTTTGGTAGAAAACCATAGGGACCCCTTAAAGGATTAGTTCACTTCCAGAATTAAAAAATCCTGATAATTTACTCACCCCCATGTCATCCAAGATGTTTCTTTCAAGTCTTTCTTCAGTCAAAAAGAAATTAAGTAATTAATTAATTATTTTTGAGGAAAACATTCCAGGATTTTTCTCCATATCGTGGACTTTAATAGGGATAAGGTTTAAGGTCCAAATTGGAGTTTCATTTGTGGTTCAAAGTATATAAAAATGTATGTAGAGCCCTTTGAAGCTGCGTTAAAACTGTAATTTGGACCTTCAACCAATTGATCCCCATTGAAATCCACTATATGAAGAAAAATCCGGGAAGGATTTCTTTAAAAACCTTAAAGTAGTAGTTCACTTTCAGAACAAAAGTTTACAGATAATGTACTCACCCCCTTGTTATCCAGATTTTGTCATCTTTCTTCAGTCGTAAAGAAATGATGTTTGTTGAGGAAAACATTTCAGGATTTCTCTCCATATAATGGACTTCTATGGTGCCCCCAAGTTTGAACTTCCAAAATGCAGTTTAAATGCAGCTTCAAAGGGCTCTAAAAGTAAAAAGTATATAAATGTTTTTTAGAAAATAACCATTTTGCTAGAAAAGACCCTTCTTTCCTCGGCTGTGATCGTTTGGAGCCATTTAAAGCTGCATTTTGGAAGTTCAAACTCGGGGGCACCATAGAAGTCCATTATATGGAGAGAAATCCTGAAATGTCTTCCTCAAAAAACATAATTTTCTTACGACTGAAGAAAGAAAGACATGAACATCTTGGATGACAAGGGGGTGAGTACATTATCTGTCCATTTTTGTTCTGAAAGTGAACTCTCCTTTAATTTCTTTTCGACTGATGAAAGAAAGACATGGGAGGTGAGTAAATTATCAGGAAAGTTTGATTCTGTAAGTGATATAATCCTTTGAAGTTTCGCTTTGATTCCCATATCTAAGGCATATCACGTTTTATGGTTTTATTTCAAGCATGGAGCCCTATGTGTAATATCTCAGTGAGTAAAGAAAGTGTTCTTCCTCGTGCTAAACCCCTTACATAAGTAGTTTTATTTCTTGGCACAAGGAAGTGTTTATCAAGCAGCATAAATTCCTTATCCTCCTCCATCTGGAGCTGGAAAATGAGTAAAATAGTTTTTGACTGCTGTCTGTATGCATCATGAAGGCGTGCTTGCTTTTAAGAAGGTCATGTAAGTGTTTAGTATGCGTGCATCTGTTCATATTAGTAGTAGGTGTGTGTTTTGGGTGTATTAGTGGCTTCCGCAGGCATGCTTGTGTTTATGTTGGTCTGAGTACTTGTTTAGGGAGTTTAGTTTGAGCCTGACTCCAGCTGGTAGCTGCACAGAGGTTGTTTGGGCTTTTAATTAATTCTAACTCGGCAACCGGGACGATACAGAGGAGGAAGAGTAGGAGAGAAGTTGGGAGACGTTGGACATGTGAGTAAACTGAGGAGTGACTTGGAAGTTGAGTTAATTGCATTCTTTCTAAGCTCTAGTTAAACAAAAAGGTCAGGTGGCAGCTTCTTCCTCATGCCTCGGTGGAGCTGAGCGTTTATGGGTGGCAGGACTTGATGTGATAGAGATCAGCATTTGAGTTGAAAATTGAGCTAGAATCAACCTATGCTCACATAGAAAGACAGAAGGTCAAAAGGTACATGTGGTTAAACCATATACAGTGGTTCTTGGAAGTATTTGAACACTCTTAATATACACTTAATATAGGAATGTTTGCATTAGATAACAGAGTCTTAAACCAAGTGGCGTTTATTGTAGAGAAGGATGGCAGAGAAATACATTTCAATTAATACCTTTCAAAATGAAGACTTAAAAGTCATTCTGATGGTTAAACAATAAATATTTACATAGTTAATCTGATGAACTGTGAACATGTGAACAATAAAGTGGTCATAAAACCGTATATTGTTAATAGTCCAAATCTTTGATACTACATGAAAATGTTTGGAGATTTGAGAATTATATTAGGGGATCATATATTTATATTAGGGCTCAATAAAAAATAATTTCTTTTTAATCATTTTTCATTTTTATGAAACGACATTGATTCGCAAATCCTAAGAATTGATTAGTTTAGCCTGTTTTCTGTTAATGAACGGAACATTGTAGCATACCTCACATCTAATAAATCGCAATAGCTTTGTGCTTTGTTACTTTTGATATGAAACAAATTCTGTCCATTTTATTACAGCATTCAAACAATAAATGCTGTTTAGACGCTGTTTAACTTACCGGAATCCGTATTCTGTCTAATGTAATCGCTCATTCAGTGTTTCAACCGTGGAAAGACGTCAAGATAACTACCTGTAAACAATATTTCACATAATGTCAAGTTTACCTAAGAAAAACATATATGATGACAATAAACTCATTAGTCAGGTAGAAAAATTAGCATTTTGCTAAACATTTTAGAAATGGGAGAAAATATTGATTCACATAATCGATTCGTGACCCCAAGAATTGATTTAAATTGAATCGTGAGGTACCGAACGTTTCCCACCCCTAAAATATATGCATAATGCAAATTCCTATAACATAATTATAATTTTTACTGTTCTGTAATGTTTAATTTATGTTTTGAATCAACAACCATCAAGTTTTTAAGACGATCACCATTTATATTTTTTTTATTTCCAATTTTTTTTTACTCTTATAATTTAAGTGTTGGTATACAAATCAGTTCATTTTAGCCTTCAATATTATATAATTGTAGTACGAACTATGTATTTTTACAGCATTAGTTGCAACATTTTGAGAACATTTGGCATGTACTGTACCTGAAATATATCCAAAATAATTCATATTGAATCGAATTGGAAATCGAATCAATCGCAAGCTTGTGAATCAGAATCAAATCAAATCGTGAAATGTGTGCCAAAACCCAGCCCTCGTAAATGTATATTTAATTTTCCACAGTTCCCTCAGCAACTGAGACAGAATATTTGAGTTATTTTGATGTGATTTATTTGTGACTAAACAGTTTATCAGCATACAGTACATCGGTTCATTCTTCCTCGGCAACAAATGGGTTAAAGCAGCTTAACCTCCTAAAGTGGACCCCTTTCTCCTCACTCAGAATATAGCTAGAAAACTTCAAGCAATTTATTGCATTAATCACAATGGATTAGAAGTTTTCATTGCTTAGTCATGCTCACAAAAGCCTTTCATCACAGCGAACATTGCACCAGGCAACAACGTCCACACCCTGGTGTAGAGGGGCCTCTCTTTCTTAGGAGAAAAGGCATAGCTTAAATCTTTTACAGGAAATTTTACAGCAGTGTAACCTACTCATGAGCAAAGCTCTCATGCTACTTACTGACACCTGCCAATTTGCCAAATAAAGGCATTATTCATCCGTATGAGGAACGCTAAAGCTTGATTTACACTTGTGGGTGGATAAGAACGCTTTGAATGGCTTCACTTGTGCCGAGTTTTATTATTGCGTAGGTCAAGTAATCAAACAGGTTGAAAGTTCTTTCATAATGTGACTTATCAATGTTATGGTTATCACACGGGTGTTGTATTGTTTCATTGAAGTGTAAAGTTAAAATTTTCTCAGACAAAACAATAGGTCATTTATTGTCTTACTCCACGTCACATGGTTTGTGTTCTTTGTTCCTAGACTGTTCATCAAGATTAAACTTTCTGTAATCTGGTTCTGCAGGCACCATCGTTGGACCAGCAGGGCTCCTCTCACAACAATGACCCGCAGAGTGACTCTTTCACAGAGGAGCAGCTGATGAATCCAAAACTGAGGTCTAGTTGTACGGTCCATATGCAACCAGAGCCTTGCTATGAGGAGAACCGGCTTAATAGACTGAATTCTCAAGCCCAGACTGTTCCAGTGATTGCCGATGGCCAGGCCAAGCTGTATCCCTCCAGGACTGTACGTCTGTTTTCCACCCAGACAAAATGTGAGGACGGTGCTTCGCTCAGAGAACCACCTGTCACTCCACAGGCTTGGTCTGGATTGGCTAGTTTCCGTGTCATGGGTTCTTTCAAGAAACTACGGACTTCTGTGCTGCAAGGAATCCAGAACCGGAGCAATGCGATGGCTGCCGGTCAAGAGAGAAATCCGTCTTTCATGGATGAGGATGGAGGTAGCTTCTTCGTAACGAAACGAGAGGTCGCAAGCAGTCAAATCCAGGAAAATGAGAAAGTATCAAATGGGACGGCTCGGACCAGAAAGACGTCTTCGGTTTCGGATGAAGATGATTGTGAGGAGGAAGTGAGTGGGTTTCAGAGGAATTCACATTTCTCTCAAAGTATCCGCAAGGCTTATGGAGCAGGACGGATTGCATTGCTTGACATAGTCAAGACAGAGAGTCCGTCGACCAGTGAGCCCGACCCTAGCAGCACTGTGGACTCTGTCTTACCTTGCAAGAACCTTGAGACTCAAGAAAATGTCAAGATTCTCAAAAGACTAAGCAAAAGTGCAGATAATCTCCACATCTTCAAGAGTCCTTTTAGACGCAGGGTCGCCTCAGCTGAGCCACAGAATCCAGAATGCCCCAATACTATAATTCTTCAGAGGACCACCAGTTCTTCATCGGTTGACTTGCAGGAAAACGATTCAAGTACACGTCAAACCCCGAGGACACGTGGACATTTGCAAAAGCTTGTCGGTAGTTTAACCGACCTTACAGTCAAGCGTAAAAACACACCTGGCCCTGGCTCCAAACCACCTCTGTCACCTCTTAGTCAGCTACATGATGACTACTCCCGCAGAATCCCATGTGTACCAACGAGTGGGCGGCAACGGAGGCCTTCACCCACGCCTAGCAAGGCCCAGCAGGCCAACACTTACCAACACAATCCAACTTTACACCCTGCGCCCTCCTGTCCCACCATCTTTAGCTCCTCTATGGGTGACTCTCTGGAGCCTTCTAGCAAAACAACTGCCCTAATAAGTAACTATGTTCAGGTGGCTGTGTCCTCAACAGATTTCTGTTCAGATGCCCCAGACTGTCTGCTGGAAAAATACTGTGAACCTATGGAGTGCCATCAAAATGGAATGAATAACCACTACTCTCAAGTGCCCAAGCAGTGCTCAAGCCCCAGTCAAAAGCAGACAGTCAATGGCGTTAACGTTAACTTGGAGGTAAGACAATCCTAATAAGTCCATATGTAACCCTGGACCACAAAACCAGACTTAAGTAGCACTGGTATATTTGTAGAAATAGTCAAAAATACATTGTATGGGTCAAAATTATCAATTTTCTTTTATGCCAAAAATCATTAGGATATTAAGATCATGTTCCATGACAACATATATGAATATATCAAAACTTAACTTAATTTGTGTTATATGCATTTCTAAGAACTTTATTTGAACAACTTAAATGCTGTTTTCTCAGTATTTTGATTTTCAAATACCAGATTTTCAAATAGGTGTATCTTGGCCAAATATTGTCCTGTCCTAACAAACCATACATCAATGGAAAGACCCTTATGACTGACTTTGTGGTTCAGGGATAAATATTGTCAAATTTAAACTGGCCTTAGGCTTCAATATAAGTTTAGATGTACACCCAGCATTTGTGGCATGATGTCAGTTACCACAGGAAAAAAATATGGTTCTCAATATACGACATCAAGTACATCAAGTACATTCACTGTAATCAATCAGCTGTAATCAAACTACAATGAGCTTTTGTGTAATTTGCTTTGTCCAAGACACAATGTGCAACCAAATATTTGAATGATTAATGCACACCGTATGTCAAATCGTCAAGGTTAATTGGGGTACTTACGTACTTGCTGTACGAAACCAAGCTACAATTGTTTGTTTGTGCTGTCAGACAGTGTGTTTTACATTACATTTTAGGAAGCTAACTTTAAAGTGTTGTTTGATATAACTATTTACCAGTCTTTTTTTTGTAAAATGATCTTTTTTCACTTGTGTCAGGACAACAACTAGAAGTTCAACTTTATAGAATGGGTAGACCCACAACAGAAAGATGGTTTATAGAACTTCATAGTACAATTACATACATTTTTTATTTATTAATTTATTATTTCCATACAAAAACTACAATTTTTTTCAGGGAACTATAGTTTCTGTGAAACATTGTTATATATGCTGGTGTTGTGTTGAACTCAGAACATTAGTGTAAAGGGGATATCACACCACAAAATTACCTTCTACATGGTATTTGTATATACAGTGTTAAACATTTATTCGCCCCTTTTATAATCCCCGAAAAACCTGAACAGTCTCAGTTAACAATCCATTTTGATTTTCTGAGTAATATGATATGATATATTGCTCAAGCCCCAACCACGACTACTGACGGACTGCCCCGTATTAGCATATTTCCTCCCTCAGCCAGTTGTACGCTTTCCAACATTTTTTTCAGCGTGTATGCTGTAGCGACAACAATGTCTCGTAATCAATGCAGGTGTTTTGTATTTGAATATAAAAGTGAACATAAGAGTCTTCATTTTCTCCCGACATCAGAGCCACTGAGGATGCAGTGAATTAGTTTTGTTTTTGATAGTGATGCATCACCAAATACACAAAAACGAAAGCGAGGGGCGGGGTGAGCAGTAGCTCATTATCATTTAAAGAGACATGCACCGAAACAGTTTACTGTTTTTGATAAAAAGTTGTTGTTTTACCCGACCACTGAGGAATTTTAACCAAAATGTGTTGCAGACATTTCATGAAGACCCTAAAGGTTCAAACCAGCTTGTGTAAATTGTCATCCAATGTCCAATTTAAGACAAGTTTGTGATCCAAATAATAATCACACCTGATAAACTGCTCAAGCCTCAGTCAAAAGTGTACACTCATTGTTGTTAATGTTAACTTGGTGGTAAGGCAATCCTAATGAGTCCATATGTGACCCTGGAAAACAAAACCAGTCTTAAGTAGCACAGGTAAATTTGTAGCAATAGATGAAAATAAATTGTATGATCAATGATCCATTATGCATTTATGCTAAAAATCCTTAGGATATTAAGTAAATGATCATGTTCCATGAAGATATTTAGTAAATTTTGTGGTCCAAAATGTAGGTGTGTTCACGCCATGTCATAATTACCATAATTACAAGATTCCATCTTGTAAAAAGGTTTAACATCCTCACAGAACTCATAATCACACCTGATAAACTGGGAATTCTCTAAAAGATATGACTTGTATCACCTGACCGCCACAGTTTCAGTGTTGATATTGTTGCCACAGAAACGAATAACTATGAGTCCGAAGACGTGAATGGCACCAAGTAGAACATCAAGTGGTGTCATCTCAAAATTACGGTAATTACAACATGGCGTGAACACTGTATGTGTTAAGAGTCAGACATTACTTGACTACAACAAAACTGAAAAATTGTAGTGTGTGCTGCTTATAATGTTACAATATGTGCTAATATTTGCTTTGCAAGATTTGCTCTGCACTTTCATATGTAACTTGTTTGTCCTCCTCGAGACGATATTGATTAACTGTTTTTGTTGTTGTTGTTTGAATAAGTCTGAGTGATAAGAAGCAGCAAGACTGGACAAGCACTTTTCTGTCAGGCCATATATGAAATCTCTACAAAAAGTACAAGATTGTAGATGTCATATCAACAATTGTCGTAAAACCAAAGAACACAAGGTAATCTTATTCTAAACACTTAATAACTGGAACAGACTAGTTCATTAGATGACCTTGACCTTAACACAGGAAGTCATAAATTACAGTAGACAGATTTTTCTTAAAGCATGAACTTTCATGCTTTGCGTCATATGTTCCTCACTCGGGTGACCCTTGTATCTGATGAAGCAACCACAGCGTCGATTTGATATCATTTTGTCGTCGATCAAATCAATCCAATGCATTTTATTGCATTGGCTTGATTGGTCGGTCACCCCCTCTAATAAGACAACTGTATTTTTTTTTTATTGGATGAATGACATCTGATTTCACAGTCTTTCCACCGGAGTGGTACAGTACATTGCGACAGTGTCACATGGGCTGCTCAGCTGTGAGGCACACAGCAGGTTGAGTTAATGATTAGCTGATGTTTATGATTAGCGGGATTGCTTAAACACACCTCCTGGACCTGAGGCTGAACACGTATCAGCAAGGACAGTGTCTCCTCCCCAGAAGAACAGCCCAAGGTTTGAAGTCCAGTAATCAAACCAAGTGCAAATGGACTCCAATAGGTCAGAGGAATGTAACAGAAAGAAGTAGACAAGCTATAGCTAGCCAAGCTCGGCCTGTCTGTTTGTGTTTGTGCGTGATGTATTTGGACATATGTGTTGTGTACCTTTTTTAACATGGTGCTTATTTATTGTGTGCCTTTTCAGTGTCTATGGACTGACGAGAGGGAGAATGATGATCTGGAGGTAAGATATCTGTTATTTCTGTATTTTACATTTTTTTGAAACTAAAAGCAATTAGCAGAGAATATAAAACTAAAATGTGATTGCCATGATGTATAGATTCCATTCAGTTTGCTTATTTCGTTTTTGTCAAACATGACTGTTTGATCAGTTTTATCACTACAGAAAACTGGCTTTCTCAATTTATGCTGTCACTATCACTTTCCCCATTTGTAAAATTGTATAAATAATAAATAATGTTTTGCACCATATTGAGTAATTTTCCAACAAAAGTGTCTAGGATTTCACTCATAATTTAAAAATACGTTGTAGTAAACTGCATTTTTTTTTCTGTCATTAATGACTCACCCTAATGTTGTTCCAAACCCGTAAGTCCTTCGTTCGTCTTGGGAACACAAATTAAGATATTTTTGATTACATCTGAGAGCTTTCTGACCCTCCATAGCCGGCAACACAACAAACACGTTCAAGGCCCAGAAAGGTAGTAAGGACATTGTTAAAATAGTCTATGTGACATGGTTCAACCGTAATGTTATGAAGCTGTTATAAATGTTATGATAAAATACTTTTTGTGTGCAAACAAACCAAAAATAACGTAGTATTAGGCTGTCGTGTTACTCTCATGAACGGAAATCAAAGACCGACACGGAAGAAAATAAATTGTTAAATAAAGTCGTTGGTTTTGTTTTCTTTGTGCACAAAAAGTGTTCTTGTACACTGCAAAAAATGCTTGTCTTACTTCGATTTTCTGTTATGTTTCCAGCCAAAATAGCTAAAAAGTCTTAAATCAAGAAGGATTTTTTTAGATGAGTAAAAATTATTGTCTTGTTTTCAGAAAAAAACAAGCAAAATAATCTGCCAGTGGGGTAAGAAAAATAATCTTGTTTTCTGTTTGAAATAAGATTTTTTTTTTTTTTTTTTTTTTTTTTTTTTGCTTACCTTTTTATTATTTTGCTTGTTCGAAGCAAAAACAAAAAAAATTTTTTTACTCTTCTAGAAAATCCTTTTTGATTTAGGATTTTTTTTAGATATTTTGGCTGGAAACAAGATAAAAAATCTAAGTAAGAAAATCATTTTTTGCAGTGCAGCTTTATAAAATTATGGTTGAACCACTGACGTCACATGGAGTATTTTATGTCCTTACTACCTTTCTGGGCCTTGAATAACCTTGAATGGGTCTTATTAGGCTCAGAAAGCTCTTGGATTTCATAAAAAATATCTTAATTTGTGTTCCGAAGATGAACGAAGGTCTTACAGGTTTGGAATGATACGAGGGTGAGTAATTAATAACAGAACTTTCTTTTTTTTTTTTTATTGAACTATCCCTTTAAAGCTTAAACTAACTGATGACATTTGACATCTGATTCTCTAGGCTTCGTCAGAAATCGCAAAAGCTTTTCTCAGAAGTGATGGGACCTCAGCCACTGCTGCTTCATCTGTCACAAACACCTGTTCCTCAGAATCCCCCCTAGTAACTCCAACAACACCAATCTCTCCACCCTTTGCCAGTGACTCTCCCACTTCTGTAGAGCCCAGAAAAAGAACAGGTCGCTGCAGACCCAGGCCAGTGTCTGACTATGGCCACCTGGCCAGCTCAAAGTACTGCATCCCAGAGGAGGACAGGGAGTCTGACACTATGGACTACACTTCCCAAAAGGACTACAATACCAATGGCAGCTACATAGAGAGCAGCAGACCTGAGAATGGTCATGTGTGCACTCAAACAGAGAGCAGAAAGAGACGTCCGATCTCTGTTATTGGAGGTGTGGATCTGTTTTCATCCCCAACTGCTGAGCAGAAGGATGACACTGAAAGCTTACCTTCTGTAAGGCCATTTCTTTCTTCTCTATTTTTTTTTTTTTTTTTTTGTTATCTTTTGATGAAATCCGAGAGTTTTCTGACCCTGCATAGACAGCAACACAACTAACATGATCAAGGCCCAGAAATATAGTGAGGACATTGATAAAATAGTCCATGTGACATCAGTGGTTCAACAATAATTTTTTGAAGCTACAAGAATGCTTTCATTATGTGTTCACAAGAAGAAGTATAAATACATTTCTATGTGAGATTCATCTTGAAATTAAATGTTGTACTTGTCTGAGTGGATGAGCTAAAATTGCACTGTTTATTATATAATCATAGGTCATTGTCCTGCTCATGTACATTCATTGAACTTTGAACAAGGCCTGCTGGACAGTGGGCTCCTTTTAAGGCTGTCGATTAAAGTCTAATCTGTCATGCTTTGCTTTGTTGTTTAAGCCGGTATGCCGTCCTCCGGTGCCCTCTCACAGAGTGCCTCCATACCGGGCCGTGTCTGCCCGTTTGAGACCCTGTGTCTTCTCCCAAAGCACACCTATCGGTCTGGATAGGATGGGACGCCGTAAAGGGCGAAGAGTGCTCAGCGGTAAGTGTTTTTCTGTTAATATGCCCGTGTCCACTTGACCTACAAACATAAGAGCCTCAGTGGCGAGACTGTTTTGATGAATATTGATTCTTATACAAGAATTTCTAAACTCGTTCAATGTGGTCGCATTAGATACAGATGGCAGCTCTGATCCAATGCTTGATGATAGTGTGAGTGAGGAGGACGGCAGCTTTGAAGAACTGACTGAAGGAACACCATATCTACAACCAGAAGTTGATTTTTTCACGCTAAATCAGGTTGGCTTTGTGATTTTAATGCACAGGGTTCTATATGTACATCTATCTATCTATATACACTATAAGTCTGCAAAATGTTAATTATTTTACCAAAATATGAGGGGTCATACAATTATATTTAATTACAGTTATTTTTTTATTATAGTACTGACCTGAATAAGATATTTAACTTAAAAGGCTTTTGCATGTAGTCCATAAGAGAAAACAATAGTTGAATTAAAAAAATTACCCTGTTCAAAAGTTTTCTAGCGCTTGATTCTTAATACTGTGTTGTTACCTGAATGATCCACAGCTGTGTTTTTTTTTTTTTGGTTTTTTTTTGTTTAGTGATAGTTGTTCGTGAGTCCCTTGTTTGTCCTGAACAGTTAAACTGCTGGCTGTTCTTCAGAAAAATCCTTCACAAATTTTTTTGGTTTCCAGCTTTTTTTTGTATTTGAACCCTTTCCAACTATAACTGTATGATTTTGAGATCCATCTTTTCACACTGAGGACATCTGAGGGACTCATATGCAACTATTAGAGAAGGTTCAAGCACTCACTGATGCTCCAGAAGGAAAAAACATGCATTAAGAGCCGGGGGGTGTAAACTTTTGAACGGAATAAGGATGTGTACTTTTTTCTTAATTTTAAATAAACGTTTACATTTATCATATTTTTCTCATTTTGTACTGACCTTCAGAAACTACAGAAAATACTTGCATGTGCCCCAGAAGACAAAATAAGTTCAATTTACCCTCATATTCAAATTCAAAAAGTTTTCACCCTAGGCTCTTAAAGCATAATTTTTCCTTCTGAAGCAATGGTGAGCGTTGGAACCTTCTGTAATAGTTGCAGATGAGTCCCTCAGTTGTCCTCAGTGTGAACAGATGGATCACAAACTCATACAGTCGTTGTTGGAAAGGGTTAAAATACACAAAAATGCTGAAAAACCAAAGAATCTGAACCTGGAGGACCTAGAGGATTTTTATGAAGAACAGCGGACAGTTTAACTGTTCAGGACAAACAAGGGACTTATGAACAACTATCACTAAACAAAAAACACAGCTACTAAATAAAAAGTCCTTCTTTTTTTCGTAGTGTAACATTTTGCAGATTCTGCAAGGTGTATGTACACTTTTGACTTTATATATATATATTTTTTTTATAATATATATATTTTATATATAAAATATACAATAATTATAACTACAATTTAGTATTATATTTTTTACAAATATTTTGTATACTATTTTTTTACCGTATTACCCTGCTGAAAAAAAAAACAGCTAAAACCAGCCTAGGCTGGTTGGCTGGTCTTAGCTGGTTTAAGCTGGAAGTAGCTGGTTTAAGCTGGTCTCCCAGGCTGGTCAGGCTGCTTTTAGCTGGTGGTTTCCCAGCCTGACCATCTAAGACCAGCCTGGCCAGGCTGGAAAAATGGCCAAAACCCCTCTAAAACCAGCCTGCCTCCCAGCTATGACCAGCTAAAACAAGGCTGGTTGACCAGCTAAAACCAGCCAACCAGCCTAGGCTGGTTTTAGCTGTTTTTTTTCAGCAGGGCTCTATTACATTGTGAACATTTGTCAAACATACAATTTATTTTCTAAACTTAACAGTAAGGGTAAAACCTTTACACTAGTAAAATTAGCTCTGTTCACCTTTAATGTTATATGAGATCTACTTTCATCAATTTTACACACGTTTTTGATTTTTACAGTTGTTTGCACATATAGGCTGTGCTATACAGCACAGGTCATATTTAACTCTTCATATCTTATCTGTTCATTCATGTGTTTATTTGCGGAGTTGTTTTAGTGTTTGCATATGTACTTGTGTGGGATCATCAAACTTCTTGTGGATGATGTAATTCTGCACTATTCTTATCACGTCTTTTTATCCGACCTTTAACCTCGGTAGGTATCGCCTGACTATAATCTCTCTCTTTCCTCAGTACATTCAATCGGGACATGCCGTGTATGCAGAGGCTCTGTGGGACCATGTCACAATGGAAGAGCAGGAGCTGGCTTTAAAAGCCGGGGATGTGATCCGGGTTCTGGACGTTCGGGAACAGGAATGGTGGTGGGGGGCAGTGGGTGACCACGAGGCCTGGTTTCCCTCTAGTTTTGTTCGAGTGAGTTGCACTATGACCTGAGTAATGAATGTGAAACAAAAGCCACACAGCTTGAAAGTAACACTTAAACATAGTAACATTTCCTGTGTGTTTGCTCTTGGTGACCCAAGTGGAAGTGCTAGATGTGTCATCACGGGTTGCATGTGCTGATTGACCGGTTTGGAAGAAATGCGGGTGTACGGAATAGTTTTTTATTGTTTTGAGCTGTAGATTAATGCATCCTATTGTCAATCTGTGACATCCAACAAAATGAGTCAATCAGACACAAAGAGGCTTTGGGTGATTTGATGAAAAGTTCCTGTAGAAGTGGATTAACCAGTTTTCTCAATCACAATTGACTGTTGTCTTAAAATTGTGCCTAATCATGGTTCTCTGGAATGAACTGTAATTATTTGTTGTTGTCAAGGTTCGGGTGAATCAGGAGGATTCAAGCAGTGATAGTGTGGAAATCGCACAGGATGCAGAGGAATCCGTCCCACCAGATGCACACAAGCAAAACTCGGAGCACCGACAGCAGATGAGAGCTAATGTGGTCAAAGAGATCATGGACACAGAGCGCGTATATATCAAACACCTCAAAGATATCTGTGAGGTGAGCCTCCATCCCAGCTGTTTTATGTTTGCTTTAGTTTTATCTGTTTGTTATGTTTTGTGGTATGTGTACGGTGATAAACGCACCCTTATCTTCAATTTATCCTGAATGGTAATCAATCCCCTACGCCTATCTCATAATTTAAATATGAGATCAAGATTAAAACAATTGCCTTTTTTCAAGATAACATTATCTCTCAGAATATAGTTGTAATGTTTAAGAGTAGTTCAATGATATTTAACTCCACACAAGTGGAATATGGGAATACTAGCATTCTACATTGTACACTATACTACCAGTCAAAAGTTTTTGAACAGTAAGTTTTTTTGTTTTTGTAAAGAAGTCTCTTCTGCTCAAAAGCCTGCTTTTATTTGATACAAGGTATGGCAAAAAGAGTAAAATTTTGAAATATTTTTACTACTTAAAATAACTGCTTTCTATTTGAATATATTTTAAATGTAATTTATTCCTGTGATCAAAGCTAAATTTCCAGCATCAATAATCCAGTCACATGATCCTTCAGAAATCATTCTAATATGCTGATTATACTATTATTTAGGATGCTAAATGATAATAAAGACAATTATAATGTTACAAAATTCTAAACTTTCTATTTAAAGAAACCTGAAAAAAATTCTACTCCGCTGTTTTCAACATAATAATAAATGTTTTTTGAGCTGCAAATCAGAATATTAGAATGAATTCTGAAGGATCATATGATTGGAGTAATGGTGCTAAAAATTCAGCATTGAAATGACAGGAATGAATTACATTTTAAAATGTATTCAAATAGAAAACAATTATTTTAAATGGTAAAAATATTTTAAAATTTGACTGTTGTACTGTGGATCAAATAAATGCAGGCTTGGTGAGCAAAAGAGACTTCTTCAGAAAACATTAAAAATCTTACTGTTCAAAAACTTTTAATTGCTACTGTTTAACTGCTGTTCTTTTTAAACTTTCTATTCATCAGAGAAAATAATGCATCATGTTTTCTGCTAAAATATTTGGCAGCACAACTGTTTTCAACATAAGTAATAAGATTTTTTTTTTCTTGAGCAGAAAATCAGCATATTAGAATGATTTCTGAAGGATCATGTGCTTTGCCATTACAGGAATAGATTACATTTTCAATATAGATTATACTTTTTTTTTTTTTTCTTCAAAAATGAGTTCTATAAGTAAATATTTCTTAGCTCAAATGTATTACATTTTATCTGTCAGATTGTTTATCCAATAGTCTCATTGATGACCTCTGCTGGTCAAATGCATAAAGATATTTATCAGTGAAGGAAAACTTTCGAAAGCAATGAAAATATCTAAATAAAATAATGTTAATTTAGTCGTTTCAATCTAAAATTTTGTTGTTGTTGTTGTAGGGATATATCCGTCAGTGTAGAAAGCACCCTGGCATGTTTACTGACGCACAGCTAAAAACAATCTTTAGCAACATTGAGGACATCTACAGGTTCCAGAGAACGTTTCTCAAAGATCTAGAAAAGAAATACAGCCCTGAAAACCCTCATCTCAGTGAGATTGGCTCCTGCTTTCTTCAACAGGTACCTTTACACGCACAAGAACCAAAGAAATAAACATTTTCCTTACAAATTGCTTATATTCCTTTACATCTTTTCCCTCTTTTAGGAGGATGGTTTCGCCATATACTCTGAATACTGTAATACACATCCAGTGGCATGTGCTGAATTGCAGCGATTGATGAAACAAAGCAGATATAAACACTTCTTCGAAGCCTGTCGTCTCTTACAGCAGATGATTGACATTTCCATTGCTGGCTTCCTACTCACACCAGTACAGAAGATTTGTAAATACCCTCTTCAGCTGGGAGAGCTTTTGAAATACACACCCAAAGATCACAGGTAGCTCATTCTCTTATGCACATACACTCCTGATAATTTACTCACCCCCATGTCATCCAAGATGTTCATGTCTTTCTTTCTTCAGTCGAAAAGAAATTAAGGTTTTTAAGGAAAATATTCCAGGATTTTTCTCCATAGTGGACTTTAATGGTAGCTAACGCATTGAAGGTCTAAATTGCAGTTTTAATGCAGCTTCAAGGGGTTCTACACGATCTAGCAAAACGACTGGTCATTTTCTAAGAAAAATACAAATGTATATACTTTTTAACCACAAATGCTTGTCTTGCACTAGCTTGACCTCATGCATAACATAATCACGCATGACATTGGCAGAAAGGCCGACCCAGTGTTTACAAAGCAAATGTGCAAAGAAAATCGAATGCCCTTTACAAATAAAGGTAAAACAACAGTGTTGGACGATTTTGAAGCTGGAGGAGAAAATTAGTTTTTCGCCATACCCTACCTTTTTTAACCGAAGTACACAGTCGAAGAACTAACTGCATGTGACTTTTCAAATGTGATTACGCAATTACACATCAAAGAGCGAGTGCAAGATGAGCATTTTCTGGTAAAAAAAAAAAAGTATATACATTTTTATTTAAATTTTTAAAAAATGACCTATATCAGAGATTAAACCTATATTCCTCGACTGGGATCATGTAGAGCCATTTTAAGCTGCATTGAAACTGCAATTTGGACCTTCAACCTGTTGGCCACCATTGAAGTCCATTATATGGAGAAATCTCTTGGAATGTTTTCCTCAAAAACCTTCATTTCTTTGCGACTGAAGAAAATCTTCAGTCAATTTTTGGAAGTGAACTGCTTTAAGTTACTGAAAAGTCTGACATGCTCACTAAAGCTGCATTTACTTGAAAAGAAAAAACAATAAATACAATAAAATTCTACTACTTTTATTAAAATTTAAAATGACTGTTTTCTATTTTAAAGTTTTAAAATGCAATTTATTCCGGTGATGGCAAAGCTGAATTTTTCCGCAGCCATTACACCAGTCTTCAGTGTCACATGATCTTTCAGAAATCGATCTAATATGCCGATTTGGTGCTTAAGAGACATTTAATATTATTAATGTTTAAAACTGTACTGGACAATGATTAATCGCGATCAAACGCATCCAAAATAAAAGTTTTTGTGTACATAATATATATGTGTATATTTATATACACACGCATGCATGTATATATAATGTTATGTGATGTTTATATATAATATAAATGTATACATGTAAATACATGTTAACATTTTCAAAATATATACTGTATGTGCCTTTATTGACATTTTTGATTGATTGTGTCCTTGCTGAATAAGGGGCCGTTCACACGGAAGGTGTTTCTCCATTACAATGCACTACTTTTTTCATTGTTTTTCTATGTAAGCGCCCTAGATGGATGCATATGACCATTGTGCTCGCATCTTGTGTATTTTCACACATAAGCGTTGCGTTTTTAAGTCACTGTGTTAAAAGAACTTTTACACGCAGCACCGGCCATCAATGTCCGTTCAGAACAGTGGTCCAATATGAAAACCTTGGAGGTAGGGCAAGCAGTGCAAGCCTTTTTTTACAGTAGCAAATTGGCATGGCGACTTTTTAATTTGACGGCAACATGGCGGAGGAAACATTTTGCATCTCACATTTTAGATGTGAAGACGCATTCTTTGTGAATGCCCCCTAAAAGTATTAATTCCTTGTGTACATATTTACTTTATTATGATCTTTTTGATTTAAAAAAAGTAAATGTTTTTTTCTCCTCAGTGACTACGCAGGGGTGTGTGCTGCACATAAAGCAATGAAGAACGTAGCAAGTCTGATAAACGAGAGAAAAAGGCGGCTTGAGAGCATCGACACCATCGCTCACTGGCAGGTGGCCATCCTCCACTGGGCGGTCAGTGATATTTACACAAATTTACACTGCTTTCACTATTTTTGATTTATTTAGGTAGCAGCAACAGGCTCTCTGATGTTTTCGTATCAAGAAATTTGATTATTTTGGCAGATGTGTGCATGTCTAATGCAATAAGATATTAATTGGATACCATGTTGATCTGTTTATTAGATTACTTATTTGTTAACGTGCTGGGTCATTCAAAGGGCTAGATGAGGTTTAGTGTACTACAGTACAATAATGTCAGGTTTCAAAGCTTGTTTGAGAATTTAAAAATGAAAAAATATATATATATATATTGATTTTAGGGTGATGATATGTTAAAACGAAGCTCTGAGCTCATCCACTCCGGCGAGTTAACGCGGATAGTGCGACCTGGTAAGACGCAGCAACGCAGCTACTTCCTGTTTGACCACCAGCTGGTGTTCTGTAAAAAAGACGTCCTGCGGAGAGACCTGCTACACTACCGTGGACGTATGGACACTGACCTACTCGAGCCAATCGACCTGCCTGATGGACGGCACACTGAGATGGGGCTCCTGAAGAATGCGTTTCTGCTACGGCATGCAGAGAACCTGAATGTGCTGTGTGTGTTGTGCTGCAAAAAGAACCAGGATAAGCAGCGATGGCTGCAAGCGTTTGGCCAAGAGCGCAGACGGGTACAGGAGGACCAAGAGATGGGTGCGTCTCACAGTTGAAGGGCTATGTGTTCTGTTCTGGTATGAAATGTTCAAGCCAATAATTTTTTTTTTCTGAATTTTTAGGGATGGAGATTACCGAGGCACAGAGGAAGCAAGCAGTTCACAACGCCAGGAAATCCAAACAAGGAAAAATGAAAAGTATGTATTTTTGTTGTCTTGTCGTGCTGTTATTGGAACTGAGGTAAAAACAGTGTTCTAATAGATTTGAATAGAATTTTTAATGTAGTATTTATTTCTGTTATTGCTTTTCATGTTATTTATTGTTTTTCTGTTATATTTTTAATTATATTTTAGTTCTAAAGTGTCTTTTCCAATTTAGTTTTGTTTTTATTCCATCGTTTCAGTTAATTTTTATTTATTTTTTTCAGTTAAAAAAAAATTATTTTATGTTTTTATTTTATGAATTATAAGATTTATTTTAAAATGTTTATCTAGAGACATTTTCATTTTCAAACAGGTTTCATACAGGGCAAATTAATCTTTTTATTTTAGTGTAGTTTGTTTTGGACTTTAAATGAAAATTTATTTCAGTTCCAGTTCCAGTTTTAATTTTATTTTTTAAAAATAATGACATCTGGTTAAAGTTTCTTTGGTGTTTGTTTTTCTTATTTTATTGTGTTTTTATTGTAATATGATAAACCATATGTCAAAAACTACAAATTATTTTTTGGACATTTTTCTTTTAGTTTTTTTTTTCTTTTAGTTTGGTTTCAGTTTTCCTTCAAGTTTTAATTTTATTTTTTAACAATAATGACACTGCATCAAAGTCTCTTAAGGTATTTTTTCTTTTTTTCTTTTATTCTTTTCTTTTTATTTGAATGTGTCTTCTCAATTTAGTTTAGTTGTTATCTGTTAGTTAGTTTTAGTTTATTTTCTAGTTTCAATTTATAAATTTTTTATTTTAGATATATAAGATTTATTTAAAAATGTTTATCTAGAGACATTTTCATGTTTAATACAGGTGATAAACTATATTTTAAAAAAAACTACAAATTAATTTTTGGACCCTTTTTTTAGTTTGGACTTAACTTAAAGTTAAACTAAACTAAAATTAAGTTATTTTTTTTTTAACAATAATAAAGCTAGGTCTAAGTCTCTTAAGGTATTTTTTTAATTGTATTTTTATTTTAATGTGTCTTCTCAATTAAGTTATTATCATTGTTTTAGTTCATTTTCTAGTTTCCATTTATTTATTTTTTAATTTAATTTAATTTTTATCTTAGATTTATAAGATTAATTTTAAAATGTTTATTTAGGACATTTTCATGTTTAATACAAGTGAGATAAACCATGTTTCAAAAACTACAAATTAATCTTTGGACTATTTTATTTTAGTTATTGTTGGACTCAATTTCAGTTTTTCATTATTTTTTCATTTTAGTTTTTTAACAATAATGACACCAGGTCAAAGTTTCTTTGGTGGTATTTTATTTTCCTTTTTATTTCTTAGTTTATTTAGATTTTTCTTTATATTTTATTCAGTTTCAACATTTAGGTGTTCCAAAGATAATGAATCAAAAATGTATGTTAATTTTCAATGTAAAATTAAGGTTTCTAAAGACATTTTCATCTTTAATACAGGCAGGTCGTAACGATTTCAGGTATTATAATGAAAAAATAAAAATGATTTTCAAAAATGGTTGGTTAAGATTACATTTTAATACCAGGATGAAGTCATACTCACATTTAGTGTCTGTACACTTCCAGAAATGAATTATTCTGATCACCCTGGGCCCCCTCACCATCAGCCGCTACATCCTCTCCATCAGCGTCATGTGACCGTCCCAACCAGCATCCCTCAGCAGCAAGTCTTCTCTTTAGCAGAGCCAAAGAAGAAACCATCCCACCTGTTGTACTCGCTTGCACGCAGTGCCCTCTTCAGGAAATGACAAAAAGAGACCCTTCAGTCAGACAGCATTTAGTGTTTTTATATATTTCACAAATGATGAAATATTACTGGACTGCATGTCTGTTTTTATGTCATCTTCAAATGCATACACATGAATATGTATATTTATATACATATAAGGAGGTATGTGTGTACACATGACATATGTGCTTAAGTTATAAAGGCTCATTATTTAGCCTTAAGTCAGTGTGTTAGTGTGGAAAGTGTTAGTTATTTTTTTTATCATGTCATTTTACTGATATGGTCAAAAAGCTGCTTCCCGTTGGGTTTCTCCCATCCGTCACCTCACCTGAATGTCTGTCTTTTATGACAAAGAGTTGTATTCTGCTTTTTAACTACATGTCTATATAATTTTATTGCTTTACCTGAGGCTGGAGCCTTCAAAAAAGTGTAAAGACAGCAAACACTAACATCCATCATTCTGTAAATAAACTTGAACCAAATGTACAGTGCCTACAAGTGTTCAAATGCATCAAGAAAGTCTCTATGGTACAAAAAGGCTTAATGTATCTATAGGATAAGTGAACACAAGGCTCACTGTCTGCACACCTGCTTGGATACAGTTACACTGTAGGTGGAAACGAAGCGCCTCGTGTCGTTTGGCTTCATTCCGCTGCTCGAGTTCACGTCGAGAGTGCAGACTGGTATTTTGGGAAAAACGGTTTTTAAAATGCCGGGTTTGATCCGAGCATTTAAGATTACTGGTCCAAATGAATGACTGTACGCCATGGAGACAGCGAGAGAAGAAGCCGGGCAGGGAAGCGAGGATGATGCGGCGCAAGAAGACGCCACAAGTGTGAGTAATTTATACTGCTGGACCCCTTAAGTATCACTATGGTAACCATAGTTTCCGATAAAATAACACTTTGAAGTCACTTTAGATATTGTTGTTACTACGAAATCACAATGTAAAATATTGTGGGATATCCTTCAAATAAAGATAAAGTATTTAAATATATTTTATCGTGTTTTGTGTTAAAAGTTAAATTTTTGTTATAATAACAGTAACGTTAGCTGTAACGTTAGCTACGCTATTTTGTCGTTTGTTTGAGGGATAAATTGACCACCTAAAATTATGACTTTAGAGGCGTCTATGAAGTTGACCTTTGTTTGACATTTGTCAGATAAGTTAGTAAGACTTACTTAGTAAGAATTAATTTGATCCGTACCGATTTGAGTAATAGTTAATAGTAATTGCATAAAAGTGCATAAAAGTTGGTTTATCTAACTATGGTTATCATCTCATATTAGTGCAATATGCATATTTCTTTACCTGTCTAGAATCTAGATGTACCATACAAGGCGAAAAATAGGGACCGTCTACAAATTTGGTTCTGATTAAGATAATGTTCAATGGCTCTGTCATTGAAAGTGTACACAAATAATTTAGACAAAGTGAAATACTTCGTAGACGGTCCCTATATGTTCCTGTACATTTTTGTGCTTCGACTTAATTTTAATGAGGCGAACGTGAAAATTTCCTTATGTCAAATAAAACATTATTCGCAGTCGCCTTATTTTTCTCTGAAAGATTTTTACTTCATGTTGTGTTGTAAGTTAAATACACCAAACGAGATGGGATGACATCGTGTAAATAATGTATGACTGGACAACCACAATGGACGAAAGACTCATGGGGATGGTCGCAAAACACAGAGCAGAATGTAGACTAACGTTATTCTTTGGTTTCAGTCTAACTTACCCTTCAGAATATTTTAGGTCTAGAAACATTTACTTAAAAGTGATATCAAGTCATCCAGTGGGTACCACAGTACTTTGGTATGTATCAGGGTTATTGATTAATAACGTTATTTTGAAAGGTTCAAAGAATACCATGGTGTTACTGTACCATGTAAAAAAAAAAAAAAAAAAAAAAAAACTCACCAACATAACAGTACCATACTCTTTTGTAAGTTGTTAAGTTTGAACAGTATGAATATGGGATATTTAATGTATTTTTATGTTCAAATTAACATGTAAACTATTGTATCCATAGCTGTAATCGAAAAGTCATGATTTTGGGTGAACATTGGGTGACACCATGTCTAAAGTTGTTATGGGCCTGACTGTGTAGACGTAAAATACAGTTGAAGTCAAAAGTTTACATGCACCTGACCTCGCAGAATCTGCAAAATGTCAATTATTTTACCAAAATAAGAGGGATCATAAAAAAATGCCAAAAAAAACAACAACAACATATAGTCCACATATAGTCTTTTTGAATTTGAAGATCAGGTAAATTTAACTTATTTTGTCTTCTGGGGGACATGTAAGTATCTTCTGTGCCTTCAGAAAGGCAGTACTAAATGAAAGAAAAATGATATTTAAGGAAAATAAGAAAAATTTACAGATCCTCATTCCATTCAAAAGTTTTCACCCCCAGCTCTTAATGTATCGTGTTTCCTTCTGGAGCGTCAGTGAGCATTTGAACCTTAGTCAGTTGTCCTTAGTCCGAAAAGATGGATCTCAAAATCATAGTCATTGTTGGAAAGGGTTCAAATTCACAAAGATGCTGAAAAGCCAAAGAATTTGTGGGACCTGAAGGATTTTTCTGAAGAACAGCAGGCAGTTTAACTGTTCAGGACAAACAATGGACTCATAAACAACTATCACTAAACAAAAAAAAAAAAAAAACAGTTTTGGATAATTCAAGGAACAACAGGAATCAAGTGTATGTAAACATTTGAACCGGATCATTTTTATAAATGTAACTATTATTTTCTTTGTGGACTATATGTAAACAACTTTTATGTGAAATATCATATTCAGATCAGTACTAAATCAAAAATAACACTCTTATTTTGGTAAAATAATTAACATTTTGCAGATTCCGCAAGGTGTAAACTTTTGACTTCACATTTATATGTTCATATTATGTTCAAGAAACCCTGGCCTAAATGCATATATCAGGCTGGATAGATAAAGATTGTGGTAATTGGTTGTAATAATTTATTGTAGGGAAATGACTGGAGCAGCTGTCCATTAGGTCATTGTGAGCTCAGAGTGAGGTGGATTTTGTAACCCAGTTGGATCTCTCTCAGAATTACTGAGTGCCTTTACCATGTAACTCTAACCGCTCATTGCAATAATATCTGTTAGTGATAAGACCACAACACACACCTTATATCCAAAACCAAAACCACTGATTTTGCACTTGTTTTTCTTTTGATTCATTTAATATTAAAAGTCACAAAGTTCTAAAATGACAGCAGCGCTTGGGTTGCATAATGTATGAGTCTTTATGACTCCTAGCATTGTGTAATAAAATTATAATTGTGTAATAAAGTTATGACAGTACTCTTGCAAATGATTATAATCCAGGTCATCACACATAACTACATCGTCATTAACAGCGGTTGTTTTTTTCCTGTGAGTGTGTGTTTGTTACATCAGAACAGAATGTGATACATACCTGTGGTTTCAGGTAGCTGATGTGTCCGTGGAAGTGGCTACAGTGGACGCAACTCTTAATAAACTATGCAGAAGATACAACAGACGCAGAAGAAGAGGGAAAAAGCTGAAGAAGAAGAAGAAGAAAAACCCAATATCGGATCTACAGAATCTGGCCATCCTTATCACAGTGGTGGTGTTTGTCATTGTGGTGATAATGTGGTCAGTTCTGTGGGTTTTTATATGTAAGCAAAACACATACATTGTACTGTACATACATGTGAAGTCAAAAGTTTACATACTGTACACCTTGCAGAATCTGCAAAATGTTAATCATTTTGCCAAAATAAGAGGGATCATGCAAAACGCATGTTAGTTTTTATTTAGTACTGACCTGAATAATACATTTTACATGAAAGACATTTAAATATAGTCCACAAGAGAAAATAATAATTGAATTTATAAAAATTACTCCGTTCAATAGTTAACATCCACTTGATTCATAATACTGTGTTGTTAACTGAATGATCCACAGCTGTGTTTTTTATTTTGTTTTGTTTAGTGATAGCTGTTCATGAGTCCCTTGTTTGACTTTGCCCTGAACCGTTAAACTGCCCACTGTTCTTCAGAAATATCCTTTAGGCCTTTGGTTTTTCAGCAGTTTTGTGTATTTGAACCCTTTCCAACAATGACTGTATGATTTAAGATCCATCTTTTTACACTGCGCACAACTGAGGGAATCATATACAACTATTATATAAGGTTCAAACACTCACTGATGCTTCAAAATTAAACATGGTGCATTAAGAGCTGGGGGGGGGGGGGGGGATACTTTTTAATTTTAAGTTTCAGGGTAAAATTAACTTGTTTTGTTTTCCAGGAAACATGGAAGTATCTTCTGTAGCTTCTGAAGGGCAGTACTAAATGAAAAATAAAATCATATTTAGGCAAAAAAGAAAAATGCACACATCTTCATTTTGTTCAAAAGTTTACACCCCTGGCTTTATATGTATTGTTTTTCCTTCTGAAGCATCAGTGAGCATTTGAACCTTACATTACATTGAACATTACATTCAGTTATCACTTAAGTATATGCTTAAAACATATTTTCTTCTATAGGAAGTGCTCTTTTTTTAAAGTGTAATTTCACAAGTGTATACAAATGTTTTGTCCACAGTTTAACTGAAATGCACACTCTGTGTTTTGTAGTCCGGAGAGAGAGCAACAGTGGAGTGTATTTTGCTGGTATGTTCCGTGTTGCCAACGTGGAGTTTATTCCAGAGTACCGGCACGCCGACTCCAGTGAGTTTGTTTCCATGGCAAACCGCATTCAGCATGTGGTGAGTGACACAGCATAATTATGTCACATGATTAAAAGGTCTTCAAAGTCATTGTAACCCTCATCTTAATATTTCTAATCCAAAAGATAACCAGCGTATACCGAACATCATCAGTGTCCAGACTTTACAAACAAACCGTCATTTCTGATCTGAGGTAAAGTTGCTCCAGTATTACTCTGCTAGGAGGATTTTGAAGGTTCACAGTTGAGCTCAAAAGTTTACATACACCTTGCAGAATCTACAAAATGTTAATTATTTTACCAAAATAAGAGGAATCATATAAAATGCATGTTATTTTTATTTAGTACTGACCTGAATAGGATATTTCACATAAAAGACGTTTACATATAGTCCACAAGAGAAAATAAGTTCAATTTATAAAAATGACCCAGTTCAAAAGTTTTTTTTGTTTGTTTTTTTTAGTAATAGTTGTTAATGAGTCGTCCTGAACAGTTAAACTGCCCGCAGTTCTTCAGAAAAATCCTTAAGGTCCCACAAATTCTTTGGTTTTTCAGCATGTTTGTGTATTTGAACCCTTTTGAGATCCATCTTTTCACACTGAGGACAACAGAGGGATTCATATGCAACTATTACAGAAGGTTCAAAAAATCACTGATGCCGCAGAAGGAAAAACGATGCATTAAAAGCCAGGGGTGAAAACTTTTGAACAGAATGCAGATGTGTACATTTTTCTTATTTTGCCTAAATATCATATGTTTTTCATTTAGTAGTGCGCTTCAGAAGCTACAGAAGATACTTATGTGTTTTCCAGAAGACAAAATAATTTAAATTTACCCTGATCTTCAAATTCAAAAAGTTTTCACCCCACCACCCTTAATGCATCGTTTTTCCTTCTGGAGCATCAGTGAGCGTTTGAACCTTCTGTAATAGTTGCATATGAATACCTCAGTTGTTCTCAGTGTGAAAAGATGGCTCTCAAAAGCATACAGTTATTGTTGGAAAGGTTCAAATACACAAAAATGCTGAAAATCAAAGAATGTGTGGGACATGAAGGATTTTTCTGAAGAACAGCGAGCAGTTTAACTGTTTAGGACAAACAAGGGACTCAAAAAAAACACAGCTGTGGATCATACAGGTAACAACGCAGTATTAAGAATCAAGTGTATGTATGTAAACTTTTGAACAGAGTCATTTTTACTAAATAAAAATTAACATGCATTTTGTAAGATCCCTCTTATTTTAGTCAAAATAATTAACATTGGCAGATTCTGCAAGGTGTATGTAAACTTTGACTTCAACTGTATAATGTCAATAAATTATCCATTAAAAGTCTGCACTACATATTTGGCTGTTTTGACATTTTTAATTTGGAAGTTCACATTTAAAGTCAACCTAAAGTTACTATTTATTTGTAGTAATATTTAAATATCATTTCATTGAACAAACAGTTTCGGTTAACTCTAATCTGTGAGCTCTCTCCTCATCAGTAATAACAATCAAGGTGGTGTACTTGTGCATTTCTGGATGATCTTTGTGGTGCCGTACCTGAAGACTCCATCTGTGTGTGAAGACTGTGTGAGTGCCATCCTCAAAGACTCTGTGTACATGAGTCTGAAGAACAGGTCTTCAGTGGGCTTTCTGCAGGGCCTTCCTGTGGACATTGACTCCATTCTTGTTAATGGTAATGGCCACCGTTAACCTACTTTACATAATTTTACAATTGTACACATATTCCTTTTTGTGAATAATTTCAGCTTCAAATATTTTCATTTTCAATTTCTGTTTTCTTGTCTTTTCAGTTGCGTTACGCTCAGATTACGCATCAACAGCTGTGGGTGAGTCAGTCAAAACAAGAGGGTTTTGTAAATTAGAAATCCTTTTTAAAATCCAGTTTAATCGAGAACTTGATTTGAATTTACATTTGAGGTAGCAAAAAGAATGCAATTTATGTTTTTAAAAGAAGCCTTGTGAAATATTATTTCAAAATAATGCTTTATATTTTAACATATTTTAAAATTTAATTTATTCAATGTTTTCAGCAGCCATTACTCCAGTCATCAGTGTATTGGACAAAATACATTGTATGGGTCAAAATGATCCATTTTTCATTTATTCCAAAAATCATTAGGATATTAGATACAGATTATGTTCCATCAAGATATTTTCTACTATAAATTTCCTACTGTAAATATATAAAAACGTAATTTTTGATTAGTAATATTTTTTTCCTATCCTAACAAAAAATACATCAATGGAAAGCTAATTTATTCAATTTTCAGATGGTGTATAAATCTCAGTTTCAAAAAATTGACTCTTATGACTGGTTTTGTGGTCCAGGGTCACATATGTCACATATTCCATAGAAGGGCAAACACGCACATACAAAACCTTGAGACCCGATGTCAAACAAAGAACTGAAAGCAACTTATTAAGACAGATGAGAACAAGGAACTAAATATGACACAGATGATACAAGGAAACTAATAATGACTAAACAAGGATAGGAAACAGGAACCACCATATATGGGTCTCTATATATAGAAATAGAGAAGGGATGTTCAAAGGGGACTTAGGAGGCAAACAAAGGAGTGGATGTGGGATGGAAACAGGAAGTCTTTATTGGTGGAGGCTTCGGCAGAGGACGGATACTTGGGAGGAGGACGAGCAACAGAGTACAGGGCGGATCAGACGGAGGGAGGAGCCAGGGACCCGGAGCAGGAGAAGCCAGGTGAGCAAGCCATGATGGTAGCCCACAGAGGAGCCAACGAAGGGAGGAGCCATGGTGGAAGAAGGGCTGACAACTCCAGGGGGCCAACCGACGGTGGCAGAGCAAGTGGAGGTGAAGCCTGGGGCGGAGACGGAGAGCCGATGAGCCTGGTCGACACAGAGGATCCGGAGGGCTAAGACGGAGCCCAAGGCTTTGGGAACCGAGACGGAGATCCGGAGGTCCGCGGCGGAGTGACAGAGGACTGAGGCGGAGCTAGAGGGAAGGAGGAGCCCAACGGTGCCGGTGGGATGGAACGATGAGGCGCAGCTGGAGGAGTGGAGTCCTGAGAGGATAGCGGGAGGGATGAGGGAGCCTGGTGGAGCTGGTGGGCCGACGGATGACGGCTGGGTCGAAGGGCATGAGGCGGAGTCCGGGACTTAGAGGCTGGAGGCTGAGATGAGGGCCATGACGGTGATGGAGACTGGCAGACCCGCAACGCACCCACCGCACAGATGGTGGGTTAAGAGTGAGCTGAGGGGCTGTCAGAAGACAGCGGTGGCAGAGCTGAGGCAGTAGGGATGATAGGAGGAGGCAGGAGAGGGAGGGTGAATGGGAAATCCAGGTAGGTCGACAGTTCAAGGCAGACAGATTGTTCAGGGTAGGCAGGGAGATAGTTTAGGGCAGACAGATAGTTCAAAGGATGGTGGAAGAAGCATGTCTTCATAAATATCCTCATTGTTTTTTAAGTCCCCAGAGCAGCAGTGCAGTGGGTGGGGCTTTCCGTAGCCCCCTCATGCTCCACCGTGACTTCTACCTTCGTGGGCACTGTAGCTGGCTCTCGCACCTGGTCAAACGGGATAGGCTCAGGCATCATGGTGATCCTGCATTGTTGCTCCCTTAAGCGATGGCTCTGTCACGTTGGGCTCTGGCTCTCTGTTCATGGAGGGCTCAGGCTTATGAGTGGGGCTGGTGTTGACGTCAGAGAAATCCACAGTCACTGAAGATTTACAGGACAATATAGGCGGCTAAGCTCTCTCAAGATTTCCACGGACAGCTGCACTCTTGTCAATATTTTTTGTGGAAATGTGATACATCTTTTCATGATATTTGATTAATATAATTAAAAAAAAACAGCATTTAATATGTTTTGTAACAATGTAAAAGTCTGAACTGTAACTCACTTTATCACTTTCATCCTTACTGAAGAGTAGCAAAAAAACTGCACTGACCCCAAACCTTTGAATAGTACATGTTTCTTTATATTTTCTTTTAAGATTATTTCATAGACCATGGCGTAAAAAAACATTTGTTAGAATGCTAATTTATCCCAGTTTACAAAATGGAGCCATGGATGTCAATATATATATTTTAATTAAATTACAAACTATGTATTTAATTTAATTAATTGATTTATTTAAATAAATATAACGCTCCGATATACAGCATTCATATTACATAAAATGTACCATGATGAGAATTTGCCCTCAGCTAAAACAATTTGCTCTGGAAAAAATAATATATTAATGAGACCAAAGACTGTCCCTTAGATTTACCCAAAATGAATTACCTCTCATGTTTAACCACCTTAGAGACATCAGAGCCAGCAGCAAATTCTAGATCTGGTGAGGTTCATAAGTGCTGAATGACCACTGATGCCCTGAAGCTCACATCTCCAAAACTTTTAAAACTACATTCCGTGACACAAAAACAGTATTTTTTTATTTTCTAGTAAGCGGAGTGGGAGTTTGGAGTTCCGATATCACTAGAACAGACCCTTTTATTATTACAATTTTGTTTATGACAGGTGCTGTTCTCGTCTCTCTGTGTGTCCAGGCTCTCAGTGTGTGGATAAGCTGTACGCAGGTTTTCCTGACGTGAGTATTCCCCTCAAAGTGTACTCCTCATGGGGAGGCTTGAGCTGCTACATCAAACTGACAAGTACTCCAGGCTCAGTCATTCGACTCACTGTGATGAGTTTTCACATTGACCCTAGTGACTGCGTCTATGATGCCCTCACTGTGTACGACGCTCTGCTTCCCATGAGAGGCATGATTCTGTACAGGTTTGTGAAAAGTTTTTAGGAGAAATCATTTTAAAGATTGTAAAGTCAAAAAAGGACAAAATAATGGACAAAAAAGCATTCTGTTGTGTTCTTTTTGAAGGTTTTGTGAATCAGTGTCAGCCCCGATCTCATTGGTCTCCACCTCCAATGTCATGCTGCTCTCCTTCAGACTCACTCAAGGCGACAAGACCTTCCGAGGATTCTTCCAGGCTCTCATGGAAGAGCGTGAGTCCCTTGACTAAAGTATCTGTATGTTTGTATGTCTGTGATCCTGAGGCCCTTTCGTCTTTCCCATACAGAGTGTTTGAATATAATAGCGTTACCCTCTGGACCAGGTGATGCTGGAGTGATAAACAGTCCATTCCACCCCAGCCTGTTGCCCCGTCAGTGTTCATGCACCTGGATGTTTCAGGTACTGCACCCAATCAAAAGCTTTTTTAGTCTATAGCAATATTATCTATGTGACAATCGGGTGTTTTTTTTTGTTGGGTGTTGATTTGTCAGATGCCCAGTGGTGCTCTTGGTGTGGCTCTCAGGTTCCAGAACTACATGCTAAAACTAAAAGACTTGCAAAACTGTGAACATGGCTGGTGGAAAGTCAATGAGATTATGTAAGTGATATTTCTGAATCACAAGTACATTTGCGAAATAGTAACTGTGTACTAGTACCATATTTAAAAAAAAAAAAAAAAAAAAAGTTCACAAAAATCTGTCATTATTTACTCGCCAAACACCAAAAAGTCCACGAAATGGTCCATACAAGACAATTTTTTTACACAGAAGAAGGTCAGACAGATTTGGAACAACATTATGGTGAGTAAATAACAACAATTGTTTCTTCTGAACAGGAAGGAACAGATGTGTTCCTTTAATGTTGACAGTAAGTCATATTTATCAGGTTATAGACATTTTGAGCTGGTATAGAAATAACTGCGATTGATTTACAGATACTGTGGAAATTACATTGACCACTCAACCGTCTTCCGTATTCCTGCGCAAAACCCTGAAGTGGTTTTCCGCTGCAGCTCACGTAATGCTGACCAACCCTTCAGTGCCACTTACAGCAGCTACAACACCAGTCAGCGTAAGAACAATGAAGAGGAAATGCAGAACAATTTGAAAATAGTCATTTTTCTTCAGTAGTACATTCTCACTTACGAGCAAAGGAATATGTCACTAAAATGATTCATAGCACTAAATGTTCTTACTCTGGGTTTTGTTTTTTTTCCATAGCATGTCCAGAGGGTCACTTCCTGTGCTCTACAGGTCTATGCGTGGAGAAGTTCAGACGCTGTGATGGACTAGATGACTGTCAGGATGAAAGCGATGAGATTTTTTGTTGTACGTTAACCACAAAATCATTTAATCCTAGTAGTTCTACAATAGTAAAACTATCAAAATTGTTTATTGACAACTATCTCTATCCAACAGCTAAACCTCCTAAAATCTGTGGAGGTTCATCCCCTTTGCACCCATTATACATCTGTAATGGAGAGATGGACTGTTCCAGTGGTAAAGATGAGACCAACTGTACTCAGGGTAAAGTGAGAGCTGTTTAAAAATGAAAACTTTGAGATTGAATTGTATGTACAGTGATTAATGTGTTGGCTGTGCAGAGACTAGCTGTTCTGGAGTCAGTTACCAATGTGGCAACGGAGCCTGCATTCTTAAGAAAAATGCTAAATGTGACGGCTTACCCGACTGCTACGATCGCAGTGACGAAAAGGACTGTGGTGAGTTTTACTGTAGTGACATCCAGAAACAATGTCGGTCATCAAATTGGTTTGTTTGACATACAAAAAGACAAAACAGATTTGTCACAGTCACCATTCATGTCTGTTTTTAAGGTTTTTTAGTCTTATAGCTAAATGAGGTATCAATATGGAGTCAATTTGATGTCAAATGTATTTTGGTCACAAAATAAAAAATAATCAAAATTGTCAGTGCCAATAGCCTCACCCCCCCCCCCCCCCACCTCGCTTTCTGTCTGAAATACTATCTTATCCTATTAAAGGCAAAAATGGCACAAAATTAATCTTAAAAAAAAAATAATAGTCAAAATTAATTATACAATTGAAGACATTAAGAAAATATACATAAAAATACACACAAAATAATAAGAATTGCAAGCAAAAAATGTTTTCTTTTCTACAATTAACTTTATTTTTTTTACTTTTTTGGTTCTTCGCTTGTGATTCCAAATATTGCAAAGAAAACTGAAGCATGAAGAGGAAAAAAATAAAAGTGCAAGTAAAAAATGTAAACGTAAAAGAGAAAAAAAACAGATTACTGTAGAAAAAGAAAACATTTATTTGCTTGCAAAATACACTGAAGACTGAAGTAATGATGCTAAAATTTAGCTTTGAAATCACAGAAATAAATTACATTTTAAAACATATTCCAATAGAAATGGAACAATTTTAAATTGTAAAAATATTTCAAAATTTGTCTGTTTTTGCTTCACTTTGGATCAAATAAATGCAGGCTTGGTGAGCATAAAAACATTAAAAATCCTGCTGTTCAAAAATTTTGTAGTATATGTTTTTAAATTCATTTACCAAAATTAATTTGACATCAGATTGATACTAAATATCAAGCCGATTTCCAAATCCTTCAAAGAGACTCCAAAAGTTCATTTATGACCACCACATATGACTGGATAACCACTCAACCCAAAATAGACTTAATGTTCCCATGATGATATTGCTGCTATTATTATGATCTGTTGACCTTTTTGTAATGGTTGACTTGAAATCATGTTAGGTAATTTGTGTGTGTGTGTGTGTGTGTGTGTGTGTGTGTGTGTGTGTGTGTGTGTGTGTTGGAGCTGAATTAGAGGGAGATTACAGGAGACTAACTGAGCTTTGATCACGGTTCATTCTCTTCTTGAACGCTCTGTGATTTTAATGGCTTTGGCTCCCCAGGTAAAAAAAAAGTGCACTAAAATACACTTTATTTAAGTATACTTAGTACACTTTTCAGTAATGTACTAAAAGTGCTCTATTTTCGCACACTAATTTTGTACTTAATGTACTAAAAGATAGTGTTAAGTATATGTTAAGATAAACTTAATACCATCTAAGTGTACTCAACTGTGCTATTTTGAGACACCCTGAAATTGAACTAAAATGTGCTTTTAACATACTATATCTGTATTTTAAAAAATATATTTAGTTAAAACTAGAAATACATTTGAACCCTATTTTTAAACATTTATAAATATATTTAAGACTAATTTAAAGTATAATAGTAATATATTAAAAGACTATTCAAAATGTGAAAAAAGTGTGCTAAAATACACTTTAAGTATACTTAGTACACTTTTCAGTAATGTACTAAAAGTGCTCTATTTTCGCACACTAATTTTGTACTTATTGTACTAAAAAATAGTATTAAGTATATGTTAAGATAAACTTAATACCATCTAAGTGTACTCAACTGTGCTATTTTGAGACACCATGAAATTGAACTAAAATGTGCTTTTAACATACT
>NC_133384.1:21705242-21792006 GCF_049309525.1 Garra rufa | reverse complement strand
CTCCTAGTTCAGTAGGCAGTGCACTGGTAACAGTCAGAGTTAACAGACTATTATATACAGTTTATAAAATACAAATTACACAGAAGGTTTATATTTAAGTAGACGATTTTGATATACAATTTATATTTATTTTATTATTTATAATATCTAATTTATTATACGTTCATGAAAACATCTGCAGTTTTATTTATATTTGGTATTCATTTATTTATCATATCTAATATAATACACGTTCATGAAATCATTGTCGGTAGTGATTCACTCGTTTGTGTTTGTTGTTGTCGTTTGTAGTCCGCGTGCCACTGAATCGAATCACTGAATCATTTCACAAATGATTTGATTCAAATGATTCGGATTCAGAGGCTGCATCCGAAATCGCATACGTCCATACTATTTAGTAGGCAAAAAGCAGTAGGCAAAGAAAAAGTATGCATGAAATCTCAAACACCACAAAAGAGTAGGCGAGATTTACCAGGATGAAGCACTATTTCTCGCGAGATTCAGGCATACGTATACCTAAGTATCGTTCGAATATGCCTACTTACCTACTATACAGTAGGCGAAATGGGTACGTGAGAAAAGAGTAAGCGAGAGATCCCCGGATGCCTACTGCGTCCTGCCCAGATTTCGAAGTGCCGATCGAGGGATACTTTTCTACTTTTCTATCCCAGAAGCCCACGGGAGATCAATACGTCATCATCGAACGTGATGGAGAACAGCAATGATGGTGTTTCCAAAAGTGAGTAACGTTACACTGTTCCTTGTGTTACAATCGCGTAGAGCAAACTGTTAAATCGTTTAAGGTGTAACAGTATAGTATATTTGTGATTGTTCTGTAAAAACATGTTTTATATGTATAGCAAACATGGGAGATCTAGTAAACACACGTATATCTCCAAAGTAAATGTACATAAACCATATACATCTTAAAGATGATAAATGTCTACAGTATTTAATAAGTGACAGGAAAAAGTACGAAAAGAACTGCAGATGAGCCCATAATAGACATCTGAGTGATGTGTGCTGTTACAGTAGAATTCACTGTTGTCAACACCGTTAACTTTATATCAATGCAATGTAAATAAACGCATGTACATATAGTAACTAAACATACACTGTTAGACATTTCAAAGGGTTTTTACAGTAACTTACTGGCAACACTGTTGCCAGTAAGTTACTGTAATTAGGATTTACAGTGCCCAACTGTATTTCAGTTTACAGTAAGGTACTGTAGTAATGTACTGCCATATATTATGGTAATTCATTGTTTTGTACATAGATTTAATTAAATTTTATTATTTTTATATAGAATTAATTTTATAGTTACTACTGATATTCAATTCAAACAGACACGATTATTCCAATATATCACCTTCTTTATTTAAACATTGCATATAAAACACTGAAACACAGAAAAATTATTCCAATGCTGGAACACTGCATCTTCACTCTTTCTCCCATCAAATGGCATTCCAGGTGCTGCTCCAAAACGTAGGCCACCTTTGCTCACCATCCACTTTGTTACATAGAGAAATTTGTTCCCTGAAAGAAAAAAAGAAAGAAAAAAAGAAAGAAAAAGAAATTACACATTTGTAAAAGACAAACCCCCATATGGAATACACAAATGTAAAATCATAGTGAAGTTATTCTCTTACCATGAATTATCAGTCCCAGCGTGGCTGGCCTGCTATTGTCCTCTGTGATGCTTCATTTGAGTTGCCTTTAAACACACACAAAATGCAGTAAATATTAAATTCAATTTAAAAAAAAAATCTAATATGTACACTAGAAAGGCAGCTAGTCATAAAACTTTTGTTTAACCTAGTTAACAAACGATTTTGTTTTCTTAACTATAGGCTACTCGTGAACATTAACACCTGAACAAAATTTCACATTAGCTAACTTACTGTTAATATAAGAGTATGCCTTGCGCGTGAAAATAATTTTATTTGGTAATTTAATAAGCTGACAGCGTCGTTTGTTAATTGAAAGTACAGCGCAGTTTATCGTGGTAAAGTTATGTACCATAATGTTGACGAGTAAACGTTTCTAGGTTAAACTGTTGGGCAAAAATCTGACAAACCACACACAAACAGACATACAAATATATCTTTTTACCTTGCTTGCTTGTAAGGTGCGTAAATACACAGCGCAGATGCTCTCCGGAACTCTCCCGCTCACGGGTTCCATCCCGGGGAAAACCCCCGGCGCTGCCTCGCTGGTTCCGTGTCCTCAGATGTGAGCGGCGCGATGCGACGCGACAAAAGACAGTATAGAAACCATAATAATCCGTGATACTATCCACAATAGATGCAGGACAGTAAACTGATGCCCCAGTATATTTCTGAAGTACAGTAGTACTCCAAGCACGCTGTTCCACTCGCGCTGTTTCTGACACGAAGGATAAACTCCTGTGGCGCAAAATCCTGTCAGTCCAAATGTAATAAATGAGGAAAAGAATTATCTCAATGGAGTGGCGCCAAAGAGGTCGTTACCACAAATACAGTAGTATACCTCAATTTTTAAAAATACAGTTAGTCTCTGTATGTGGTGTTTGACGTCACATAAAATTCCCATGATGCAAAGGGAATTACAGTTATTTACTTTAAAGGGAATTTGCTGTTTTATACTGGGTGATATACAGTAAAAAACTGTAGAAATTACAGAAATGTCTAACAGTGTAACTGATCTTTTTTATTTGTCCATTCATATTGTTGATAAATTGAGGAGCATTTGTGTTGGATAAAATGCGAGTGTAAATGCAGTATTAGCACACGAATCACAGAGGTGACTTGAAAGTTTTCTAGATGTTACAGGGATAGGGATGTGATGAACAGCTGTCACAGACAGGTGAAGGTGGACATGGTGGTCAGCTGCTTCATCAGAATAAAGCTGCAGAATTGGTACAGCTGTTGATGGCAGTTGTTATTTACAGGCTGTGAACACACGATTGTCAGAACAATTACATTGAATAAAGCTTTGTTTTATGTGTCTTTGAATTGTGTTTATTTAACATCAAGGTTACTTTTATTTATTCTTTTACACATTTATTCATGTTTCTTGTTGCCAGTTAATAAAATATAGCATTAATTCATTACTTGACTGAAAATTGAGATGTATTCACATTGGTTGCATAGTCATGAATATGTCATGCATATGGCGTATTAAAAAATACATGTAGCTCATTTTACTAAAAATATAATTATTGAGTGGTTAGCATTTATCAGTATTATTGTTCATAAGCGTTGGTGTTGTCTAGCGATGCATTCGGATGTAATCTTTAATTTCTAAGTAATACATAAATTTTTTTGAGTGTAAAATCAAAAGTCTTCTCCAAAGACGTGATCTTCCAGCAGTTGATTGCAAACATTGAAAACAAGGAGTGAAACGTACTAGGTAGGGTTGTCGTGATGCCATTGGGTGTTCTGTGCACCTGTCGCCTTTATTTTATTTTTATAATTACTGCAGAACTTATAAGTACATACAACCGCAGGAAAAGATAGGCTATTTTATCAGTGAACAATCAAAATGACAAAAACTATAAAGGGTTTGCGTACATGTGATTTTCATAATATTATCGTAATATTCATATAATCATTATGCATTAAAATTGCATTTGTTGTTTTTTTGTTATTTATAAGCCTCGGAGATGAAACGAGAGAAATCCAACAATAAAAAGAGGAAAACAAAGGAGATTTCAAGCCAGTTTTGCATGTGGATAAACAATTTTGCACATAAATAAGTTAAACACACACACACACACACAAACACATATACATATACATATATATACACATATATGTTTTCGTAATAAAAAATAACATCTTTAAGGATTAAACTGGGTTATAGCCTAAAAACGTATTACAATCATAAAGGCTTCTTCTAGAAGACCACAAAATGAGAAATTTGATCAACATCATAATATATACAGATAGATTAATTAAAGCTGTCACTCATATCTTTTAAATTGTTGCTCTTGTTTTAACGTCGTAGATCGCATAACGTCCTCATGGCGGATCGCATTCATACACAACGAGATTTGGCTGTAGAGTAGGTACTCTTTTAGCGCTTGTTAAGTATCTACTTATTGAAATTAAGTACCTACTCATTAAGTATGCGATTTCGGATGCAGCCTCTCACTTCTTATCATCACACGATTGATTCATGATATAGAGAGCGAAATGAGACGCACCTTCCGTTTAAGTGACACTAAATAATGCATTACAACGTTATATTTAATAATGATGCATTTATTTTACACATCTTCTAAAAACGCTTTAATTGATGTAACAGTTTGCATTGATTAAAAAACTTTAAAACCACAAACCTTTCTTCACATGAAAAACAACAGATGAGGAGCGCAGCGCATCTTTATGACGTCACATCATCAGAGCAAAATAAAAGTCCCATTAGTGCACTGCTCTCTAGAATCACACAGAAATATATCATAGAAATTTTGTATATAGAATTGAATTTCGTACCCATATCATGATGCTTTTCTAAAGTTAATAACATCATAAATCTAGAAATAGTTTTCTCTATTTTTAATGTACATTTATAACACTATACTTGTTTTTATACCTTGCCATTAAATTCACATTAATCTAGTTAATGCTGCTGTGTAACTGTTACAAAGGGGTTGTGATGGCAAATTTAATCTATCACTCTTTTGACTTTTGTAATGAATCTCTTTTTATTTTGTTTGTTTGTGTATTTATTTATTTATTCCTGTTTTGGAAAGTTACTGAAACACTGTCAGGGATTTTATTTTTCTTTTGCTATTGAGGCAAATGAGGCCACAAAAATATACACGTGTCGCAGTTTCTATTTACCACTACAAAGGTTTATTTATTGTGAATGTTAATGAAATATTATATACATTTCCCAAGATTATCTTTTTTTTAAATGTGCATATAATCTGTGCTAAAATATTATTATAATATAAACAAGTTACATATTTCAGTTGCTGGAAAGGTTTTTACAAACAAAAGTCATTAATAACAGATCCACACTGAAAATGAACAGATCTTCTGTAAATATTACATATAAATGATAATATGGTCTGTAATTGATCTTACTTATTTCAGTGGTAATGTTCTTTTGTGTAAGAAATTTTGTTTTGTATATATTTTTTTCAGTGTAAAAGAATATGGTTCATTGATTTTTTTTATCTTTTCATTTTCGTTAATTGGCACAAACATGCAAACATATTTAGCTGTTACTCCATATCTTCTTTTATCAACAGAGAAAGGTTCAGATAATAAATACACAAACTGTTTATTAGAAACTTTAAATAGAGGTACATCTATCAGAAAAACAAAAAAAAGTATGTTATGTTGTATTAGTGTTATGATCTTAGTGAAGATAAATGTTTACCTTTAATACACCTGCAGGAAAATGAAGATCAGCAGACTCTTGTTTGAGCTGGTCCTGTGTGTCGCTGCGGTCATCCAGACTGACTAAAGCACTCAAACACTGGAGTTTATTCAGATTTCAGGAGGCCGTTCTTACAGATGTAGACAAAGCTCTCAGATCACAAGCTTAAACACAGTATTCAATGGATGTGATCAGTTCTATACTATACTCTAACAAAGATCAGGGAAAGACACATTCACACACAACTCAGGTCTTCATTAGCATTAACAATGACAACACTTAAGCTAGTGCTTCCTCGTCTCCTCATTTCCCGCTCCTTAGAGTTGTGAAATATGACAATGATATTGAAATGATAATAAATAGTAAATATCCAATCATTAATTTGGAAAAGAGGATTTTGAGTGCCTTAACAAATTACTTTATGTACCTGTGTTAAAAAGTAAATATTTCTTATTTGAAAGTACAAATAGTGATTATTTAAACAACATAATTCTTCAAGATTCTTTATACATAAGGGCAAATGTATACATATAATGTCTTAATTTATACCCAAACTTACTCAACTGTGATACACTATGAAACATATGAATGAAAGATATTTAGATTATTTGAACATATTTATTAAATCTTGATATTCTATATTATTTGGATTTACATGATTTACAAGTTACAAGTTGTGTAAAATCATTAGAGTCAGGAGTGAAGAGTCAGCAAAGCAGACTCAGTGCCATGAATAGACTTAAAACCTGACTGAAATTTTCCACCACAGAATTAGGCTGATAGTTATTTAAAACAGATGTGTCTAAAGAATAATTACTGCAAAAGACATTCAGAAAAGAGCATTCGAAACTCAGCAGAAAAGATACATGGCATTACATTTTGAAATGAATATATTTAGCTTTAGGAGTGTGTGAACATGAATGTGAAATCATGGTAAGTGTCACCTTTTGTCTTTATTGGCTGTTGATGTTTCTGCCTCATTTCTTTAATTGGTGTCTTTGTTTCTGATCAATATCTGAGTTAAATATGAATGCAGAGGCTGAAGGTGAGTCTTTCCCTGATCTCTGTGAAAATGAGTCTATAGTTCTGCTGATTGGATTAGAGTCGCTGAAAAGCTGGACTAATTCCTGTAACTGCTTACATCCTTTGCATATTTTATCTTCTAATGACGATCCTGAAATCTGTTTAAAACTCCAGTGATTGAGTGCTTTAGTCAGTCTGGATGACCGCAGCGACACACAGTAACATCTCAACCAAGAGTCTCCTGATCTTCTCTTCTGAGTTTACTACAGGTGTAACTGGATGTTGCAGGTATTTTGGTTTCAAAACGTTTAACTTCACTAAAGTCATAACACTAATATAAAATAATTATACTTTTTAATGAATGCACTTCCAGAGATTGAGTTAGTAAAGCAGGTATTGTATCTTGTATTTATTAACTTAACTGTTCACTGTTAAAAGGGGAAGATGAGTAACAACTGAATATGTTGACATGGTTTTTGCCAATTAAAGATGCTGTAAAGGTCATATCAGGTTTAATAAAGGAATGGCAGAGAGGATGGGAAAAGGAAATCAAGGGTAGACACATTTTTCTGTTCAATCTAAAGTTAGAAACAAATGTTTTTGTACTTGTCCATCCAATCAGCCGTCCAGCCATTTTCAATCAGGGTTTAGGAAACAACATAGCACCATATCTGCAGCATTAAAGGTGATAAATGATATTGCTGGGGCATTGGATAATAGGAAAATATGTGCTGCGCTGTTTATAGATCTTTCGAAGGCGTTTGATACAGTTGATCACTGTATTCTTGTGAATAGTCTTGTGAGCATTGGCTTGTCTAAGCATTCGGTAGATTGGTTTGCAAATTATTTGTCAGGTAGAACCCAAAGTGTTCGGGTGGCTGGTTCTGTGTCTTCATTTTTGCCTATTTCCAAGGGGGTTCCTCAAGGCTCAGTATTAGGGCCCATATTATTTTCAATTTATTTAAACAGACTTTGTGAAATTTATCGAATGTTATGTATCACTTTTATGCTGATTACACTGTTATCTACAGTACTGCAGGCCCTTGAACTTTTGCAGTCTGCATTCAATACTGTTCAGAACCGTTTAAAACAGCTTAAACTGGACTTAAATATACAAAAGTAAAAAATAATGGTTTTCACAAACTCTAGACAACTTCCAGTTTCTTCTTCTAGCATCTCAACTTCTGAAGGAAACGAAATTGAGTTAGTTAACAGTTACAAATATTTGGATATAATCATTGATTCTAAACTTTGTTTTAGAACTCATGTTAGCAATCTGGTTTCTAAGCTTAAGATAAAGCTTGGCTATCTTGACAGATCAAAATCATGCTTATCCATTCGCACTAGAAAATACCTGGTGATGGCCACTTTTCTTCCCATATTAGATTATGGTGATCTGATATATATGAATGCTTCTGCCCAATGTTTGAAGAAACTGGATGTTGTGTATCATTGTGCAGTACGTTTTTTCACTGGTTGTGGTTATAGGACACATCACTATATCCTTTATTATACAGCTAAATGGCCCTCTCTTTATGCAGAAGGTACACTCACTGGCTATGTTTAATTTACAAGGTACTTCTTGGACTAGCTCCTACTTATTTGAGTGTCCTTTTAACAAGAAATCTCGGCTATTATGGATTACGTTCAAATGATGTACTACACTTGTTGGTCCCTTGTGTCAAAACAGAATTAGGCAAAAAAAGCCTTTATGTTTGCAGCACCATCTGCCTGGAACATTCTTCAGAAATCTTTGAAAATTACTACCTTTATTTCTTATAGACAGTTTATTTCAACTCTGAAAAATGTGGAGCAGGTGAACATTGGTCAGTGTAACTGTTCATAAAGTATTAAGCACTTTTCAGCACAGGGTCTTGTGATATATATGTATGTGTATTTGATGTGTTCTTTTCTTTGTTTTTTTATGCTGCATCTTGGCCAGGTCTCTCTTGTAAAAGAGATTTTTAATCTCAATGAGTTACCTGGTTAAATAAAGGATAAAAAAAAATCCTGTAGGGACTTAAACTGTAGATTGAGGTTGGGGCATTGTGGGTTAAATACTTTTTTGTATATTGTAGGAAAGCATATTATTCTCTTTTTTTCTCCTTTAATATTCACTCACAAAGACTGTTGATGCTGATCAAATACCATGATGCAAGTCTTAATTTGAAGTCATTTTCATTCATTTGTGCAGATCGGCTTTTTTAAATAAAAAAATTAAAAATAGCACACCTTGTAGACACATAAAGTCATTCCCCGTAATGTTTTCCCTCCTTTCGGCGCTTCACAGTCCAGTCCAGCGGGTGGCACTAACACACACACTTCTGTTTGACAAACACCATTAAACCTAAGAAGAAGATTAGTTTCACTGCGCTCTCTGTTGTTTTGTTGTGATTCTGTTTTAGTTCAGTCTGTGAGAAATGTAGTTTCTGTAAATAGAAAAAATACAGTTTTTGAATAAGGTCAGTAAATACCTGTAATATTCTCATCCTCATAGCTGAACTGAGATCTGCTGCTGTGAAGATGTTTATTAAAGTGGAGGGTGAGGAGAACACGAGTGAACTAGAAACCTGGAGAATAAAACAGGAACCAGAACCTTTGAGAATAAAACACGAGGAACCAGAACCTTTGAGAATAAAACATGAGGAACCAGAACCTTTGAACATAAAACAGGAGGAACAAGGAGGTTGGTGTTTTAATCTTCATTTCATCTTTAATGATTGTTTGTGGTACATCAGGCTTTCAAAGCTTTAATAATATTGACACAATTAAAATGGACTATATCATATATTACATTTATTTTTTCTTTTTTTTTTTACATTATACTACATTTTATTTTGATGGTCCCCCTAGTATATTGACTAGAAGCAACTTTGCAACTACATGGTATTATTCGACTTGGGTTAAGGTTAGACTAGGTAGAAAATTCACATTTTTGCAAAGTTACATATCAGTTTGTCTTTTGGGGAACCATCAAAATACAGTGTTATATATTTAGCATCCTAATAATAATAATTACTGCTAGCTGGCATGCAGTTGCAGAGTTAGTTCTCAAAAACTGTCTAAGACTGAGACTTATAATACGTTATAATTATGAGGAGATAATCGTAGTCTTAAAAGCTATAACCACAAATAATTAAATATTATAATACATTAAAACTTTTCTTATTTATACTCTTGAGATGATACAACATACTATAAGTTTTTTTTATAATGCATTATGCATCCACTATAATGCACTAAGAATACCCTTATAATGTGGGCTTCAAAGAATGTGTTACTGAATTCTTTTATGAACAGATCAAACAAGGCTGATGCGGAAACATTAGTGCTAACTATAGTCATGGTGGTGCGGCAGAAATAGTCAATGCTATTACATCATTACGTTCAAATTAGTTTGTACAACATTTTGGGAGAGAAATTCAAGCACTTTTCAATGACTTTTAAGTATTTCATACAACTATTTTCAGCACTTTAAAGCTCTAAAATCCAGTTTAAATGATATTTTTAATGGGACCAAACACAATATATATCAAAATGTTTTGTGATAAAAAACATTTATGTAAAATAACCAGTAGATTGCAGCAGAGGCACACTTATTGACTCATTAGTCATAAATTTTGACTTGCTTTATATTTTGAAATGATAAAATAACTATTTTAAAACATCAATTCATCAAGAAACTTTTTTGTGTGTATAAACTAAGAAAAGTCTCAAAACGCAAAACTTTTCACTTTGCGACTGAATCGCACATCAATTATAATCATTTAAGTTGTTGGACAGTTGATAATGGTACATTTAGTAAGAGTAGAATATATTAATTTTCTATATGAAAATTAGATTTTCATGTCACTAATGTTAATGAAAGTTAATTTTGCATGCCTCCTAACTCAAGTTCAGTGCTTCGTTGTCAAATGTGTCTTACCAAGAAATAGACATGTAATATTTTTCAGTAACTGCGCTTCTAAATTCAAAACAGTTATACTTTTATGATTGACTTTTTATGCACTTTTAAGCATCTTATGATGATGCTAAAAAGTGCATTATTTTGTGTATTTGTTGTGATGCAATGTGTTTATGCAGTTTGAGGTTTAAAAAACATGTTATTTTCCACATACTGAACATTATTGTTGCTCTTCTCTGCCCTCCCTTTTTGAAACGCTTTGATTTTTACAAAACATGTTGTTGATGGAAACCGAGGTGTTCTCTGATTGGCCAGCTATCTGTGCTTTGTGATTGGCCGAATAACTTAAGTGTGTGTTGTGATACCATTTCTTGGCGCATAATAGTCTTGCGTTAAGACAAATCGCAGAATTTAAGTAATGATTTTTTTTTAAATAAAGTTAAATAAGCGCAGTTAATTTACATTTGACCGCAGTATTTACTCGTCTAAGATTCCTCAGTCTGATTATATTAACGAACTACGGTAAGAAACGGGACAACACTCAAATCAGCAACAATAATAGGCAATATTATTACTTGAAGGTAGGACTGCTTGGTTATTTAAAGGGACTGTAGTAATTGGATAGGGAGAGTGATTGGATAGGGAGTGTGATTGCTGATGATGAATTGGCCGTGTTAATTATCTGCGCGAGCTCCTCCTGAAATTTGTTAATGAAACATCACTTCACGAGTTTGCTCTTACATATAATAAACAGCGTAAAAGTTAAGCGTGTTTGGCCTTTCTTAGTTTGGTCTGTCTTACTTTGCTTTATGAAGTAAGAGATTGTCTCGCCGTCTAGAACTGCTAGATCGGAGATGGTAGGGTGGATGGCTGGGTTGAAGCCCGATGTAATGGCGAGCTCAGAGCATCTGAGGAAACCGAAAAAAGCCAGGATAAACATTGCGTCTAATGTGCGGGCGGTATGAATAGAATGGTAACCTTTACGGAGCGTGGAGATGCATTTGGTCAGGATTTTTAGGGTGATGGGTTGTCTGGGGTCTGGGTGGCTGGGCTGGGTTTTTTGTATACCTTTGATGAGGAGGGATGTCTGAGAATTGGAAATATGGGGTGAAGGCGAGCCGAATAACAGTTTGTGGAAAAACTGGACTCCGCTTAGGTATCCTTTAATGGAACTGGCTTGGAGGTTTTTATTGGAGTTGAGATGGGAGATAAATGAGGTGACAGTGAGCAGGGAAAAATCGGGGAAAGGTAAACTGTAGGCTGTGTGGAAAGTTTTAAAGCATTTCCATGCTGTAAGATAGGATTGGAGAGTCTTAGGAGAGACAGCTTGGAGAATGGAATTGAGGGATGCTTTGAGGAGGGGTCTCAGGGGGTGGTCTATGGGAATATCAGTTCTGAATAGGGAGGAACTGGGGTTGGCAGCGGGTCCGCCTCTGGAGCCAGCGATCTGAATTTCTGAAAAGCAAAGCGAGAGAGAGAGTCAGCGATTTGATTCTTTGACCCGGGGATGTGTTTTGCAGTTATGATAAATTAGTCACAAGCTGAAATCCAAATCAAGCGTCTGAGCAAAGGCATAAGTGCGGGGGAGTGGGAAGGGCCTTTGTTAATGCAGTGCACTGTAGCTTCGTTGTCACAGTGGACAACGATGCTGGTGGCGGACCACTCTTTGCCACATAGGAAAGCTGCGGCCACTAACGAGTAAAGCTCAAACAGCGCTGAGGATGATAGCTGCTGAGGCAACTCTGCCAACTCGGGGGGCCAGGTAGAAGCGAACCAGCGGCCCCGGAGAAAACCTCCAAAACCGATGGAGGGGGCGGCGTCGGTATATAATTCGATATCGATTGGGGAAGGAACCAAATTGCTGTAAAAGAACGATAAGCCGTTCCACTGTTTAAGGAAGGAAATCCATAAACTGAGCTCGTTGCGGAGGAGGTGGGAGATAAAGGGGCGGCCTTGAGGGATGATGCGCATCGCGAAATTTAGATGACCCAGAATGGATAACAGCTTGCGTTTTGTACAGCTAGAGTTTGTTAACAGAGTGGAGGCTATTAGAATCGTTTTGTCAATTTTTTCTTTGGGCAGGGAAGCCAGGAATTTTTGGGAATCTAAATTGATGCCCAAAAATTCGATGGAAGTGCTAGGACCCTCGGTTTTGTCTTGGGCGAGGGGAATCCCGAGCTCTGAGAAAAGCTTTTGGGTTGTCAAGAGGTGTGCGGCTGGGACGGAATCTGGGGGTGAGATGATTAAGAAATCGTCTAAAAGATGAATCAGATAGGGTAAATTGTAATTGTTGGAGAGGATCCAGCAAATTGCCTCCGACAGCGTGTCGACGATTTTCGGACTGCTTTTGCAACCAAATGTGAGGCGGACGGCGAAATAGAATTCGTTTTTCCAGCGAATGCCAAATAAGTGCCAGAAATCTGGGTGGATGGGCATAACTTTGAAAGCAGAAGTAATGTCGACTTTGGCCAACCAAGCGCCGCGACCTGCTTTTTTAATCAAGGTAGTGGCTTGGTCGACGTCGTAATAGTGAAGAGAAAACTCTTCAAGCGGAATGAGGCTGTTAATGCTAGGGAATGGGGAATTATGCGGAGATGAAAGATCAATTATGAGGCGTTTTTTGCCTGAGAATTTTCTGGTGGCAACGCCGATGGGGCTGGCTCGATAGAAGCTAAAGGGAGAGACAGAAAAGGGGCCTATCATGAAATTTGAGTCTATTTCTTTTTTGATTAGGCAGTCCACTATTTCGGGTTCGGTGAGAGCGGAGTGGAGATTTGGGCAGATGAGGTTTTGGGAGGGGAGGCTCAGGACGCCGGGGTGGAATCCATGTGTGAGACCTGAAAGAACATAATGTGTGAAATGGGGGTCAGGGTGATGAAGCAATTCAGCAGATAAGCGGGAAACATTTACAGGAGTCGATAAATATCTTTTTTGATTTTTATTTGCAGCTTTATGGACAGGACAAACCAGACGTGCATGAGCGCCGCCACAAAAAATGCACACATGCATATAACGACAGCGCTGTCTGGTGCACCTGCCGCTGTTAAAGTCTGTGCAGACTTGGTTGCCAGAGGAAGAAGGGCGGCGGCAAAGTGTGGGAGTAGGGGTAACTGGGGTCTCCATGAGACGCGGGACGTAGCTCGTGGATTTGGGTTGGGATGGTTCGGGGCCGGGAGGAATGGATGGATTGATGAAAGTGCAGCTGGAGGTGGGGTGGGAAAAGGAACGGCAAATTGCGCAGGAGATGTTACGGCAGCCCAGGAAGACTCTGTTATGGAGCTCGGTGTCCAGAGCTCCCCAGTAAGGACACTGGTTCCACTGGGCTACTCGGATGGCACATTTGGCGGCGAACATCTTGTGGTATGTATAAAAGTGGGAACCTCCGAATGAGCTCGCGCCTCCTGTGGGGGAAAGCAGTGCAGATGACTTCTGCGTAGCTGGTGAAAGCCATTGTAAACTCGGCAAATGACAGAATGCGTGACTGTGCGGGTGCGGAATTTTTTAAAGTGACAGAGAAATCGCCTACATTGATTTGGCGATCGGCGGGTGAGGGTAAGATTGGTGACAAGAGGGTGAAAAGATCAACATCCGCACCTGCTAGAATCTGGGTCCTGATGGAGTTGGGGACTGGGGGAGGTTCCAGCGCAAGAGCGTTTGGCGGGGCTGGAAGGGGTGTGGCTGAGGCCAATGAGAAGGGAGGACGGGCCTGAGGAGGAAGGAAAGTGGCTGCGGGGACTGATAGAGGCTGTAAGCCTGAGCTGCGGCCGTCTCCTGGAACGGAAAAGCGAGGGGGGAATAGGGGGCACCGGTGCTTGTGGCATGAGCGGGGGAATGCTCGTGCTATGAGCGGAAGGCGGTGCTGCGGGCCATGGGAAGGGGAGTGAAAGGAGAGGCAAAAGCTGCGGACGGGAATCGGCCGCTGGAGTGGGCGCGCTCGTGCTACTGCGGCGGCTTGTAGAGGCGATGACCGGCTCTCTGCCGGCATGACCTGCGAGCTCCTGCTCCGAAGATCGAGCAGGATGGCAGTGGCTAGTGACTGCGTCATCCGGGGCGTGTCCCAAGCTCGGTGGCGGCCTTCTGCTGCGTCCTGATGTGGAGTAGGGGGCGCTGCGGCCCGAGCGTGCTCTGCCTGATGCCCTAGAAGGAGGGGTAGATTTGGACTTCCCCTGCGTTTGAAGAGATGAATGGAGTGCGAGGAGATCCGCTTTGGAGGGCGTCAGAGACAGCTGAGGCGTATGAGGACGCTGGAGAAGATGCCCGACGCTTGGAAGGTGGTGGAGACGGCGAAAGCCGGCGTCTCGGAGTGCGAGCAGCGGCGGTGCGTGAGGGCCTGCGGCCCCGTGATGCAGCCGCGGGCTCAATTGGTGGATCCTGCGGAGCGCAGGTGGCCTGGGCGGCGACCTGGATGGAGGCTGGAGGAGCTGCAGGATTGTCTGTGCCTGAGGCATAATCCTCGGAGGATGAGTGAATCTCGGACATGTTGCTGTAATGCTGAAATCAGAGATAACTGAAGGTAGGACTGCTTGGTTATTTAAAGGGACTGTAGTAATTGGATAGGGAGAGTGATTGGATAGGGAGTGTGATTGCTGATGATGAATTGGCCGTGTTAATAATCTGCGCGAGCTCCTCCCGAAATTTGTTAATGAAACATCACTTAATGATTCAGTAATGTTAAAATGAGAACAGTTCTTCTCTCTAAAAATCCGGGTGTCTGTCTTTCAGGTGCTTTGCGAAATTAGAGGTGTTAGTCTTTTGTTAGCACTGCTCTGTAGAAAATCTTACATAGTGGCTTGCTTGTGTACTTCGGCTTTCCATGTTCATTTGTTTCATATCTGAAATATTTCCAGATAGCACTCCTGCTGTGTTCTTTGTCAAATAAAGCCGGACGCGGGGTGAGACGAGACAGGCACTGCGGTCACGTGTGGTGTTTGTCAACTCTCCTTTGTGGAGAAGTGAAAGTGACAGCTCGGCTAGTATCGATACTTCGGGAAATTAGTATTGGTATCGTTCAGATATTTCAGTATCGATATTTATCGATATTTTTGACAACACTACTTTATATATTTGTTCGTTATTCGTTTACTTTACCACTGCGACTTTGTATGTTCCGGTTTTGCGCAGCAGAGCTGCCTGCCCTGTTCAAAATGCCTTTGTTCTGAGATGGTGATAATAAACTTTAAATGTATAAACTTTTATTGATGTTTGTTTTATATCTGTGGATTGCATTGTAGACTAGTCAAGTGTTGATTTGATATATAGGTTAAATTGAGTAAACTCACTGTGGACCACATACCGCCTGGATATCGATGTCACTTAAAAAACTAAAACTTACATTTAAAAAACAAACAAACAAACAAAAAACTCCAAACATTTCTCTAAATTGTTCTGATAAAAAATGAAACGAAAAAACAAACTTTCTATTAAATAAAAATCTGGTCTATTTTAATGGCTGTAACAGTATAAGCTGTTTGGCGGAAATAAAGATGGGCTTCGGGTCGGACTCGGGCCAAAAATTTTGATAAGCTGTCGGACAAGGGCCGGGCTACAGCCTGTGCGTCTCGGACCAGGGCCGGGCTAGGGCTTAGATTTAAGGCCCGTGCAGGGCTCTAGCATGCTTCCATGGTGGAAGTTCAACAAAGAGCGCTATCAAAGCTGGCACGTTTCATCTTTAGTATCCCCGCATCCAGTGCGCCTTCAGAGCGGGCCTTTAGTGGCTGTCGGCGCAAATTGGAAGAGAGACGCACGGGATTGGGACCGCAGTCAATCAGCAACATTCTCTTCCTCCACAGCAATTTCACGAGTTCGCACTTACATATAATAAACAGCGTAAAAGTTAAAGCAACACTAAGTAACTTTTCCCTCAACGCTCCCTCTACAGGTTGGAAGGGGAATTGTCCATTACCGCTGTCGTAAATAATTTAGCCTACCGTCGTGTCACATGCACGTTATTTGTTTGGAGGCTATCCAGGACCGGCTTTTTGACAAGGTAGAGTATGTTGTATGACTTTATGCAAGTATGAAAACCTTTTGTGAAGCCTGCCGTAAAGCAAGTCGCATTTGTAGTCTTATTTGAACTACAAAACCGCGACCCGACAACCCAAACTTACATAGTGCTGTTATGGCCGATATAGGGTTGCAAAGCGAATACGAAAGTGCCGTTTCACCCTGTTATGAGTTGATGAACCACTGACACGAGTTCGGAAACATTTTTTTAAGGTAAAAAAAAAACTTTAGTGTTAACAATTCCGCTTCCAACCTGTAGAGGGAGCGTTGAGGGAAAAGTTACTTAGTGTTGATTTAAGCGTGTTTGGCGTGCTGTCCAGGAGAGGGCTCCGAGCTCGGTAATCATTTAGGGATGCTGAAAACCAGAGATGATGAATGTAAGACTGCTTGGCTATTTAAAGGGATTCTCTTGTAGTTCTTGGATAGGGAGTGTGATTGCTGATGGTGAATTGGCCGTGTTAATTATCTGTGCGAGCTCCTCCCGAAATTTGTTAATAAAACATCACTTCACGAGTTCGCGCTTACATATAATAAACAGCGTAAAAGTTAAGCGTGTTTGGTGTGCTGTCCGGGAGAGGGCTCCGAGCTCGGTAATCATTCCCGAGCCCGGGACACTCCCCCTGCCCAGGGAGAGGGGTCCGAGCTCGGCATTCGGCCCAAACCCAATAAGCGCTCCCCCGAAAGGCTAATAATTGCAGGACAGCAGCCAGATACCCCCCAAAATTGCTTAACTTGGGCTGAAGGGATGCTGGACATTTAGTAGCGGACAAAAGTACGGGAGGAGCTCCTGCGGGCACTGCTGGGGTAGAATAAAGAAGAAAGCCTTCTGCGGGAGTGGAACTTGTGGCAGTGGGGAATTTATGAATGGCACTCTGGTGGGAGTGGGCAGTGCTGCGCATAAGGGGAATAAGCGGGGGGCTCCAGCGGGAGCGGGCATTGGTGCGCATAAGGGGAATAAGCGGGGGGCTCCAGGGGGGGCGGGCGCAGCTGTGGCAGTGGGGGAAAGGAGGTGAAAGGTCTCGCGGGAGTGGGGAGAAGCCTTTTTGAGCGGCTGTGGCTGCTGCGCCTATACGGAAAGAATGGCTGGAAAAGTTGTCGGCTGGGGTACCAGAGAGAAGCAAGACAGACTTAAGGTGCTTTTGGAACCAGAAGTGTGTGGCGGGGCGGTTGAAGTCGTCTGTAAAGAGAGGGTCGGAAGGGAGTTTGGATTGGGATTTCCTGAGCTGGAGGAAGGCTAGGAGGGTTTGAAATGGTTGGAGGGGTGATTGAAGGTTAAAAATATAGATGAAGTTGCCTTTCTTTGTTTGGTCTGTCTTACTTTGTTTTATGAAGTAAGAGATGGTTTCACCGTCTAGCACTGCTAGATCGGAGATAGTTGGGTGGATGGGTGGGTTGAAGCCAGATGTAATGGCGAGCTCAGAGCATCTGAGGAAACCGAAGAAAGCCAGGATAAACATGGCGTCTAATGTGCGGGCAGTGAGGATGGAATGGTAACCTTTACGGAGGGTGGAGATGCATTTGGTCAAAATTAAGGTGACAGGTTGTCTGGAGTCTGGGCGGTTGGGCTGGGAACCTTTGATGAGAAGGGATGTCTGCGAATTGGTTATATGGGATGAAGGCGAGCCATATAACAGTTTGTGGAAAAACTGGATTCCGCTTAGGTATCCTTTAATGGAGCTGGCTTGGAGGTTTTTATTGGAGTTGAGATGGGAGATAAATAAGCAGGGAAAAATCAGGCAAAGGCAAACTATAGGCGGAGTGGAAATGTTTAAAACATTTCCATGCTGTAAGGTAGGATTGGAGAGTCCTAGGGGAGACAGCTTGGAGAATGGAATTGATGGAGGTTTCGAGGAGGGGTCTCAGAGGGTGGTTTACGGGAATATCACTTCTGAATAAGGAGGAACTGGGGTTGGGGGCGGGTCCGCCTCTGGTGCCAGCGATCTGAATTTCTGCCAGAATCTGGGTTCTGATGGAGTTGGGTACCGGAGGAGGTTCCTGCACTAGACCATTTGGAGAGGCTGGAAGGGGCGTGGCTGAGGCTAATGAGAAGGAAGAGCGGGTCTGAGGAGGAGGAAAGGTGGCTACCGGGACTGTAAGTGGAGGTAAGTCTGCGCTGCGGCCATCTCCTGGGACGGAAAAAAGAGGGGGAAAGGCGGGCATCGGAGTCTGCGAGATTAGAGGCGGGCTTGCGCTAGGGACGGCTCCTGTGGCGGAGAAAAAAAAGAAGAGAAGAGAGGGGGAATGGTGGGCATCGGAGCCTGTAAGATTGAAGGCAGGCTCATGCTAGGGATGGCTCCTGGGGCGGAGAAAAGAGAAGGGAAGAGAGGGGGTATGGGGGGCACCGCTGCTTGTGCCATGAGCAGGAGAACGCTCGTGCTATGATTGGACGGCGGTGCTGCGGGCCATGGGAGGGGAAGGGAGTTAAGAGAATGGTGGGGCAAAAGCTGCGGACGGGAATTAGCCGCCGGTGTGGGCGAGCTCGTGCTACCGCGGCGGCTTGTAGAGGCGATGGCCTGTTCTCCGCCGGCATGAGCAATGAGCAGCGAGCTTCCGCTTGGAAGATCGAGAAGGAGGGCAGTGGCTGGCGACTGCGGCGTTCGGGGCGTGGCCCAAGCTCTGTGATGGCTTTTTGCTGCGTCCTGGCATAGAGTAGGAAGCGCTGCGGCCCGTGCGTGCTCTGCCTGAGGCCCTGGAGGGAGGGGTGGACTTTGATTTCTCCTTCGGTTGGAGAGATGCGTAGAGGCCGAGGAGATCTGCTTTGGAGGAACGGCGTGGGAGGACGACGCCGGAGCTGGCGAGCACCTTGCGGAGCCCAGCTATGGTCCATTTCCCCTTGGCTGGGGCGGAGGAGAGGGCTGGGGCGGAGGAGAGGGCTGTAGCTTAAGAGGACGCTGGGGAAGATGCCTGACGCCTGGAAGGTGGTGGAGATGGCGTGATCTGGCATCTTGGAGTGTAAGCAGCGGCTGCGCGAGAGGGCCTGTGGCCCGCTGGTGGTCTGAGCGGCGACCTGGACGGTGGCTGGAGGTGCTGCAGGATCGTCGATATCCGTGGAATAATCCCCGGAGGACATTTCAATCTCGGACATATTTGCGGCGATTGGGAGTGCCAATGCTGAAAACTAGAGATGATGAAGGTAAGATTGCTTAGTTATTTAAAGGGATTCTCTTGTAGTGCTTGGATAGGGAATGTGATTGCTGATGGTGAATTGGCCGTGGTAATTATCTGTACGAGCTCCTCCCGAAATTTTTTAATAAAACATAGAATTGCAAAGTGATTCATTTGTTATATGAATTCGTTAACATTGTTTATTTTATTTTATTTATTAGTTTTATTTTCTGAGCACAGCCTCTCGTTGCCATTTGTTAATTACAGTAGGTCAAGAGGCGTGATGAAGACAGTGTTATTGAGCAGGCTGCCTAAGTCTGAATGTTTTTATTCTTATTTGCATTTTTTCAAACAGAATACCTGTGACATCTGGCTTTGGTTAATAATTGCAAAACTGCTGTTTTCATGTACTTTATCATTGTATTTTTTTGCAAAGCAGTCTATTTTTATGTGCCGTGTGAGGGTGCAACATTTTTGATAAAAAACGAAATTATATTCAAATGTATTGTGTGTTTTGTCTTTCTGTGTTCTCATAGGCTAGCTGCTTTCAGACATGCTTTCTGCACATTTACACCAGGACCAATCAAGCCTACGGAATACTTCAATAGCCAAAATCTAAGTACTTGAAGTCTAAAGAAATGCACGGCAGCCCAGGCTACTCTTTATCTTCCCTAACAGTGCGTCAGAATACCTGCAGGCCAGGGAAAGAAACAAACATGAATCTCTTGAATAATAGCAATACAAATACTTTTTTTTTTTCCTGCGGGACGGGAGAAGACACAAAATCAATGCATCTCTATTATCGTGCGGGAATAAATTCTCAGAGTTTTGCGGGTGCAGGCGGGAGTGGAAATACATATAGCGGGAGCGGGCGGTAATGGTCAGAAATTCGGCAGGGGTGGGCGGGAGCGGGATAAAGAAAACAGTCCTGCGCAGGACTCTAGAACACATTATCCGTGTATTTTCCGGAATGGCTGTGTGAAAGAGGCTGAATTTGATGTAACACTGGTCTCTTATATTTACGTTGTTCTAAAGCCTGTGCAATGATGTAGTTTCGACATCTATCGACTGAACAGGGTTTTCATACTTGTTTTTGTGTTGTTGTTGCTTAGCAATGAAATGGATGCAATGTTGTCGGGGTTTGACAAAAGGAGGGTGGGACGGTGGTTGGTGTTCGGGGTGGTGACTAAAGGTGGTGACTGAGTAGATCGGACATCACATTTTTACAGAAGTCACTGCGTCTTGTGAAAAGGAACAGCTACTTTAAGCAGGCTGTGTGCAGTTTACTGTGTATTGACTGTTTTGAAACTTATATGGTAGTTACATAGCCCCTAGACCTCAGTTATCATGAAAAAAGGCAGAAAATTTTGAATTTTGACCATATGGGACCTTCAACTTTTACAATAAATATCTCTTTGGTTTTGAGACTTTAAGCTTTGCAGCTTCACAAATCTTATCTAATGCACAAACAGCTTGTAACACTCCAAAGGAAACTGCATCATATGCCCCTTTAAATTATCTTTGTTATTGATATCCCACACACCATCTCTACCAAATCTGCTTCTGGTGCCACCATCTGTAGGACTTATTGGCACTACTCTCAAATGTTAGTTTTTCATGTTTTTCAGCTTATAACAAGTTACTGAAAATTAACCCTTCTTACTTTTATTTCAGAGTTGATTAAAGAAAAAGAGAAGAATGAAGAATCAAGTCAAGTTGAGAAAAATCATTTCAAAACTGGAGAAAGACCTTTGAGTTGCTCTCAAGCCAAAGAGAAAGATTTAAAGAAAAGAAGAGCAGAGAAATGTTCCACCTGCACTCAGTGTGGAAAGAGTTTCACAAGAAAAACAGATCTTGAGCGCCACATGAAAATTCATACTGAAGAAAAACCATTTACTTGTGATCAATGTGGGAAGAGTTTTTCACGCTCATCAAGCCTTAAGGAGCACATTAACATCCACACTAGAGAGAAGCAGTACACATGTGATCAGTGTGGTAAAGTGTATTTAGCAGCTTCAGGTCTGAGAAATCACTTGAAAGTTCATACAAAGGTGAAGCCACATTCATGCCATTTGTGTGGTAAGAGTTTTTGGCATCTACAAGGTTTGCAAGTATATGAGAATATAAATACTGGTGTGAGAGAATCCATGTGTTCTAAGTGTGAAAAGATTTCTACTTCAGTAACTTATTTAAAACTGCATAAGGTGATCCACACTGGAGAGAATTCTTATAAGTGTTCACACTGCAACAAGAGATTTAGTCGGTCAGGAGACCTGAAAATACACGAGAGGATCCACACTGGTGAGAAACCTTATGAGTGTTCACACTGCAACAAGAGACTTAGTCGGTCAGTACGTTTGAAAACACATGAGATGAACCACACTGGAGAGAAACCTTATAAATGCTCACACTGCAAAAAGAGATTTAGTCAGTCAGTACATTTGAAAATACACGAGAGGATTCACACTGGAGAGAAACCTTATGAGTGTTCACACTGCAACAAGAGATTTAATCAATCAGCATGTCTAAAAAGACATGAGATGATCCACACTGGAGAGAAACCTTACAAGTGTTCACACTGCAAAAAGAGATTTAGTCAATCAGCATCTCTGAAAATACATGAGAGGATCCACAATGGAGAGAAACCTTTTGAGTGTTCACACTGCAACAAGAGATTTAATCAGTCAGCATCTCTGAAATTACATGAGAGGATCCACACTGGAGAGAAACCTAATGTGTTCACACTGCAACAAGAGATTTCGTCAGTAAATTTGAAAACACATGAGAGGATCCAGACTGGAGAGAAACCTTTTGAGTGTTCACACTGCAACAAGAGATTTAATCAGTCAGCATCTCTGAAAATACATGAGAGGATCCACAATGGAGAGAAACCTTATGAGTGCTCACACTGCAACAAGAGATTTCGTCAGTCAGTACATTTGAAAGTACATGAGAGGATTCACACTGGAGAGAAACCTTATGAGTGTTCACACTGCAACAAGAGATTTAATCAATCAGCATGTCTAAAAAGACATGAGAGGATCCACACTGGAGAGAAACCTTATGAGTGTTCACACTGCAACAAGAGATTTCATCAGTCAGTACATTTGAAAATACATGAGATGATCCACACTGGAGAGAAACCTTATAAATGCTCACACTGCAACAAGAGATTTAGTCAGTCATCAGATCTGAAAATACATGAGAGGATCCACCCTGGAAAATAACCATATCATTGCACTGCACATAAGAAGCATTTTATTCAATCATCTGCTATACACAGTCATGCAGAATATCTCTGGCAGATTTACACATACTGGTCTGGCATGTACTGTATATGTATACTCATCACTACTGGTAAATTAGAAGGAGAGAGCTCAATCTCATTAGTTTTCACTTTTACTTTAAGTAGTTAATAATCATTTTGCTTTTTGAGTCATTATTAAACGTTACTTTTTTGTTAATACATTGTCTTTACTTTTTATATTTTATTAACAACATTTGTGGTCAACTGATGTATTTGCATAAGAAAAATAATTTTAGCTTTAATAGTTGAAAGCCAACTAAATAAAGCTTTTGAATTGAATTGAATTAAAAGCCTTTATTGTCTTTGTATTTTTCAGCATAAAGTGAAATAAGGAGCATTGCTTCTGACTAGTGTTAGAAAACATGTACCACAGACAGTTGTAATACTGAACATTGAAATACATAGGCCTATTTAGTGGGCGGGGGGAGGTACAAAATCTGGGGAGTGAATTTCAGTGGGGGCGGCGTTTGAATTCCAGCTGGATATAGGCATGGCATTCTGGTTAATGCCACAGGGGCTGGACTATTTTCTTTAATGTGGGCTGGTCAGATTTTTATATACAGTGCCCTTCACTGATATTGTCATCCTTGGTAAATATGAGCAAAAGTGGATGTGAAAATAAATCTGCATAATTTATCCTTTTGATCTTTCATTCAAAAAATTCACAAAATTCTAACCTGTCATTGAAGTAAATCAATAGAACCAAAGGGTGAAATCTCACTATGAAATAAATGTTTTTCTTAAGTTCACATTGGCCACTATTATTGGCACCCAATTATAGCAATGTCATTTCCCCAAGATACAGTTCTGAGTTTTCTCTTACAATGTCTAATGAGTTTGGAGAACACCTGACCAGAGATCAGAGGCCATTCCTTCAAACAGAATCTATAGATTCTCCAGAATTTCTCTCTTCCCAGCTTCATGTTGGTGGTGATTCTCTTCAGTTTCTATACAAGGTTCAGGTCAGGGAACTGGGACGGCCATGGTAGAAGCTTTATTCTGTGCTCAGTGACACAATTTTGTGTTGATTTTGATGTTTGTTTTGGATCATCGTCCTGCTGGAAGAAGCAACCATGGCCCATTATAAGATTTCTAACTATAGGGTCTGGACCACTCAAACACACAATTTTTCATTGGAGTATGAAACAATCACAGACCCCCCTTTACCCAGTCCCCAACTGTAGGCGCCGGCAAGTCTCAGATGGCCCACAAGGCCCCCGGTTGCTATAGTGACCAGGACACCTCTGCCAGACCAGATAAACTTTACGACTCAAAAGAATGTGAATCGCAACTTCCCCAACCAACTCTCTCTTAAACAGACTGCAATAGTAACTGACTTCGTTCATTAATTCTTTGACAAACCTTCCTATGAATGAACACACCAATCCCCAAGTCAGTGTGTATTTCATTGTGGTTTGGGTATCTTGTCTTTTGGTATTGTGTAATGTTTTTATGCATGTGTTACTGTAGATATGGATGGATGTGTTGTGCGGTGTAACCACATGGTCATGTTTGGTATCTCTGAATTCGTATTTTGATGGTCTAAAGGATGATGTATTTTATATGTCGATACACATGTAACATATTATAGTTTCATGAATCCCTAGTAGAAAGTACCTTGCTCTCAGACAAAGGGTCATAAAAAGCCCACTTTATATCCAAACCTCCCGCTTGGAATTTCAGCCTCTCTCATTGGTCAAGCCCACCCTGAGAGGCGTGACTTTTCAAGATGTTAAAGGGCTCACACACAGTTCCGCCCTCTCTCTTACTCTTACTCTTCTCTCTTGCCTTCTGAACACGTCACCCGCACCTCCCCACAGATTCATGGCAATCATGCTTTGAAAAACCATGCTCTCTCTCTCTCTCTCTCTCTCTCTCTCTCTCTCTCATGCATTCTCTGTCTATTTGTGTTTTATGTATGTTTGTCTATGTGCGATCGTTTGTAAGTAGATTTAGTTTAAAAAGAACCATATAGTCACATATAATGATTCTCTGTGCTAATTGCTTACATTACAAAAGTCACTTAAACTGTGTCGATCTCAAATTGCTATCTTAAGCCCTATTCTATTCAATTGTTTTAACTCCCTTCTGATTACCCAGGTAAAAAAAAAAGTGCACTAAAATGCACTTTATTTAAGTATACTTAGTACACTTTTCAGTAATGTACTAAAAGTGCTCTATTTTCGCACACTAATTTTGTACTTAATGTACTAAAAGATAGTATTAAGTATATGTTAAGATAAACTTAATAACATCTAAGTGTACTCAACTGTGCTATTTTGAGACACCCTGAAATTGAACTAAAATGTGCTTTTAACATACTATATCTGTATTTTAAAAAATATATTTAGTTAAAACTAGAAATACACTTGAACCCTATTTTTAAACATTTATAAATATATTTAAGACTAATTTAAAGTATAATAGTAATATATTAAAAGAATATTCAAAATGTGAAAAAAGTGTGCTAAAATACACTTTAAGTATACTTAGTACACTTTTCAGTAATGTACTAAAAGTGCTCTATTTTCGCACACTAATTTTGTACTTATTGTACTAAAAAATAGTATTAAGTATATGTTAAGATAAACTTAATACCATCTAAGTGTACTCAACTGTGCTATTTTGAGACACCATGAAATTGAACTAAAATGTGCTTTTAACATACTATATCTGTATTTAAAAAAATATATTTAGTTACAACTAGAAATACACTTGAACCCTACTTTTGAACATTTATAAATATATTTATGACTAATTTAAAGTATAACAATAATATATTAAAAGAATATACAAAGTGTGAAAAAAGTGTGCTAAAATACAATTTAAGTACACTTAGTGCACTTCCCTAATGTACTTAAAGTGCTCTATTTTCGGGCACTGATTTTGTACTTAATATACTAAAAGTTATTCTTAAGTACTCCTTAAGATAAACTTAAGATCATCTAAGTGTACTCAACTGTGCTATTTTGAGACACCATGAAGATGAACTAAAACGTGCTTTTAACATACTATCTCAGCATTTCCAAAAATGTATTTTGTTACCACTTATAATACATTTGAAACATATTTCATAAACCTTTAAATATACTAATTATACATAAAAAATAAACTTACTGATTATTTAAAATACAATAATAATATATAACAAATGTAAACAAGGCGTATTTATAATGTATTGCCCACATGTTTTTTATTAATAAAAAATACACTTATTAATTATTTAAAATACATGAATAATATATAAAAAATGTATACAAAGCGTATTTATAATGTATTGGCCACATATATTCATTAATAAAAAATACATTTGTTGATTATTTAAAATACATGAATAATATATGACAAATGTATACAAAGCGTATTTATAATGTATTGCCCAAATATTTTTATTAATAAAAAATACACTTGATGATTATTTAAAATACATGAATAATATATGACAAATGTATACAAAGCGTATTTATAATGTATTGCCCAAATATTTTTATTAATAAAAAATACACTTGATGATTATTTAAAATACATGAATAATATATAATAAATGTATACATAGCGTATTTATAATGTATTTTTTATTAATAAAAATATGTGGGCAAGACATTATAATTACGCTTTGAATAAATTTATTATATATAATTGATATATTTTAATTAATTAATAAGTGTATTATAATGAATAAAAATGTATGGGCAATACATTATAAATACGTTGTCACGAAACGTGTAGGAAAGCAAAAAATAACGTCTTCAATAAAAAGTCTTCAATAAATCCTCAGGCAGAGTAACAATAGACAGGAATGGCGGGAGAAGACGCGCACACAACGAAGGAACATAGGTGTAACGCTTGTAGCCGGACAAAGAAACAAGGAAATCAAACAAACTTATAAAGGGGAGATAATTACAACAACAGGTGGAGGGGATCACACTAATGAGCAGGAAGACCAAAAAAGGGCATGGGAGAAACCAAACAGACAGTCCAATGGGGGAAACACTGGGAAAAACCAAGACAAACAGTCCAAGGGCGTGACATACACTTTGTATACATTTATCATATATTATTCATGTATTTTAAATAATTAAGAAGTGTATTTTTTTATTATTAAACATATGTGGGCAATACATTATAAATATGCTTTGTATACATTTATTATATATTATTCATGTATTTTAAATAATCAACAAGTGTATTTTTTTTGTAATAAAAATATGTGGGAAATACATTATAAATACGCCTTGCATACATTTGTTATATATTTATGTATTTTAAATAATTAAGAAGTGTATTTTTTATTATTAAACATATGTGGGCAATACATTATAAATATGCTTTGTATACATTTATTATATATTATTCATGTATTTTAAATAATCAACAAGTGTATTTTTTTGTAATAAAAATATCTGGGCAATACATTATAAATACGCTTTGTATACATTTGTTATATATTATTCATGTATTTTAAATAATCAGTAAGTTTATTTTTTATGTATAATTAGTATATTTAAAGGTTTATGAAATATGTTTCAATCCTATTAGAAGTGGTAACAAAATAAATTTTTTCGAAATGCTGAGATAGTATGTTAAAAGCACATTTTAGTTCACTTCATGGTGTCTCAAAATAGCACAGTTGAGTACACTTAGATGATTTTAAGTTTATCTTAACATATACTTAAGAATAACTTTTAGTATATAGAGTACAAAATTAGTGGCCGAAAATAGAGCACTTTAAGTACATTAGGGAAGTGCACTAAGTGTACTTAAATTGTATTTTAGCACACTTTTTTCACACTTTGTATATTCTTTTAATATATTATTGCTATACTTTAAATTAGTCATAAATATATTTATAAATGTTCAAAAGCAGGGTTCAAGTGTATTTCTAGTTGTAACTAAATATATTTTTTTAAATACAGATATAGTATGTTAAAAGCACATTTTAGTTCAATTTCATGGTGTCTCAAAATAGCACAGTTGAGTACACTTAGATGGTATTAAGTTTATCTTAACATATACTTAATACTATTTTTTAGTACAATAAGTACAAAATTAGTGTGCGAAAATAGAGCACTTTTAGTACATTACTGAAAAGTGTACTAAGTATACTTAAATAAAGTGTATTTTAGTGCACTTTTTTTTAACCTGAGAGAATTACCACACTCAAAATCAGTTTAAGTGTTAGTGCTAATAATGCATTCATATTAAGTGTTTAAGTACAACTTTTGGGAAAATGTACTTCTACAACAATACATTACTAATAGATTTTTAATAAAATCAATTTAATGTAAACTTAAAATTACCACACTCAAAATCAATTTAAGTGTTAGTGATAATAATGCATTCATATTAAGTGTACTTAAGTACAACTTTTGAGAAAATGTACTTCTACTACAGTACATTACTAATAGATTTTTAATAAAATCAATTTAATTTAAACTTAAAATTACCACACTCAAAATCAATTTAAGTGTTAGTGATAATAATGCATTCACATTAAGTGTACTTAAGTACAACTTTTGGGAAAATGTACTTCTACTACAATACATTACTAATAGATTTTTAATAAAATCAATTTAATGTAAACTTAAAATTACCACACTCAAAATCAGTTTAAGTGTTAGTGCTAATAATGCATTCACATTAAGTGTACTTAAGTACAACTTTTGAGAAAATGTACTTCTACTACAATACATTACTAATAGATTTTTAATAAAATCAATTTAATGTAAACTTAAAATTACCACACTCAAAATCAATTTAAGTGTTAGTGATAATAATGCATTCATATTAAGTGTACTTAAGTACAAGTTTTGGGAAAATGTACTTCTACTACAATACATTACTAATAGATTTTTTATATATTAACTTATTTTAAACTCAAGATTAGTATGTAAACAGTGTACTGAAAATCAACTAATGTTTAAAGCATTTAAAGCACACTTTTGAAAAACACACTAATAAAACTCTTTTGGATGTTTTTTCTGTAGTGTACTTTATTGTAGTACACTAAAAAATTATTTAAGTATTACTGGTATTTAGTATACTTTTGTCAAGTGTACTAAAGTCCTACTGAAGTATAAACATACTTTTAATTAGTAAATTTATAGTGTATAACCATCAAACTTTTATTTAACACAAAAAAAACAATGTACTAAAAATGTATTTGCGGGTATTTAAGTGTATTTTAATTGCATTTAAGTATATATTTTTTTCACCTGGGTCATCAGATGCACCTGTCATGACTGAGCAGTTTAGGCACATACAAACATAGACTTGTGGTCTAAAGTTTGGAATAATTACGTTTTTTTATGTTTTTGAAAAAAAGTTTCTTCTGGTCACCAAGGCTGCATTTATTTGATTACATATACAGTAAAAACAGTAATATTGTGAAATATTATTCGATTTTAAAATATAAGTTCTTACCAATATTAAAAACGGTTGTTTTGCAGCTTAAAGGTTGTATCAGCGATTTCTAGCCTGAAACATAAAGTGTAAAATTCAGCTTATCTTTCATCACGATCCGCTCGCTGCCTGCCCCATAAATTGTCTGTGAAAAAACCGCGTCTCTCTGGTCAGCCTAGGGTCCGAGATATGCCAAAAAAACAATCGGCACTACCAACCTTTCCACAGCAAAGACAAACATTGTTCCAACCAATCAGTGTCAGGGGTTTGGTGTTGTGGACTTTCGCTCCGCCTCCCTCACATCCCTGCACCAGTAGGAAAGTCCACAACACGAACCCCCTGACGCTGATTGGTTGGAACACGGTTTGTTTATCTGTGGTTATTGTTGATAGCGCCGATTGTTTTTTTGGCATATCTCGGACCCTAGGCTGACCAGAGAGACGCGGTTTTTTCACAGACAATTTATGGGGCAGGCAGCGAGCGGATCGTGAATAAAGGTCAGCTGAATTTGACACTTTATGTTTTAGGCTAGAAATCGCTGATACAACCTTTAATATTTTTGAGAAAATCATGACTTTTTTCAAAATTCTTTGATGAATAACATGTCATGTCATTAATTTCAGATGCTTGTATTCTAAAACAGTTTTTAATCTGCTTGTGTCTGTTTTTCCATATCATTTGTAGCGTGTGGCAATCCCACCCCTTCAAAGCGTGTATTTGACAGCGACTCTCCACAGCATCGTATTGTGGGTGGGATCAATTCGGTGGAGGGGGAGTGGCCATGGCAGGTCAGCATGCATTTTTCTGGTCAACTGTATTGCGGTGCATCGGTCCTCTCTGATGAGTGGCTCATTTCTGCAGCGCACTGTTTCAGCAAAGAAAGGTAAGCAATGTCAGCAGTGGCGGTTCTAGACAAATTTGACTAGGGGGGCCAAGAAGGGGCCAGTGTTTAACCAGAGGGGCACATTAAAAAATGACAACAAGTGGTATTTAAAGATTATAAACTTTATTTTACTTTAAAATCATACAAACATTTTAGGGATGCTCATATTGACCGTTCACTGTTAACCGACAGTAAGAATTTTAACCGATTTTTACTATAAGTTAAACGGTTTAATTTTTTTTACATTTGCTGCATGGTGAAAGAAAAAAATAATGTTTACTCAGGGGCGCGTGTCGACACGTGCAGTGCGGCTGTTTAGACATATTTTGATGAGTAAGCACCTGCTTTACCTTCTCTTAGTGTAACTGATGTAGTAGCCTATGTGCTGCACGATAGCAATGGCGATGTTGCGTTATCAGAGAGTGAATCCGTGAATAAATGAATTCAAATTCTGAATTAATTATAGTCTTAAAAGTGCGCGCTCCCCTTACAATCACTGGAAAGCTGTCACTCATACATTACTGTAGTTCATCGCAATTTCTCAAAGTTAATAAAAGGTAATAAAATCACATTTACACAGTACAATTAATCTCTTATTTACATCATGTCTACACTTTCTTTGTTTTAATGAGAGAGTTCTCAGAGGTGTAGAATTTCAGCAGAACTGAACCGGCACTTGATCATGAACTAACAATGAACAGCTGTATATTTTTATTAACTAACGTTAACAAAGATTTTACAAAGCCATTTACAAACTTGATTTAATTATCAGTGTGAAAAACAAAAGTAACACGGTTATGTGCAAGAACAACAAGTCACTCACGAAATGAAATTGTTTTGCTTACCTTCGACTCCTGCAACAGGAGAAATAAATCGTAGCTCCTCTATCCAAGAGTAGTTCTAATTGTTGCTGCAGTGTTTGTGTGCGCCGCTCTAATTTACCCATGTAAGTAGAACGATGCGTCGCATTAGTTCCGCTTTTGGCGCTCGTGTGTAAAACCATAATTAATTAATTTTTTTATTTGGTCAGCACGGGGGGCCACAGGGGTGGCCAAGGACATGTCTACAGGGGCACGGGCCTCCCTTGGCCTCCGTGTAGAACCGCCACTGAATGTCAGGTAGACCTAGTTTAATACCTAATGCATTTTGAGCATGTGTGATCTTTGACGCTTTCAGGTTGGCTGATCCACGTATGTGGATGGCTCATATGGGCATGCTAAACCAGGGCAGTGCTAAGCATGTGGCCGAGATTCGTCGAATTGTGGTGCATGAATACTACAATGCAAGAAATTTTGACTATGACATCGCCCTCGTGCAGTTGAAGAAGGCCTGGCCCAGCAGTCTGGAACAGTATATCCAGCCCATCTGCCTGCCGGCCCCTTCACACACTTTCATTGAGGGACACCGCTGCTGGGTCACCGGTTGGGGCTACCGCTCTGAACAGGGTAAAGAGCTCAAAAACAATGACAAATTATGCCATATATTCCTCTGATGCAAAGCTGAATTTTCAGCGGGTATTACTTCAGTCTTCAGTGTCACATGATCCTTCAAAATTTATTCTAATATGCTGATTTTTTGCTAATTAAACTTAAGAAAAGAAAACTGCATTTTATATTTTTCAGGATTCTTTGATGAATATAAGTTCAAAAGAACTGCATTTTATGCAACAGATTTTTTTTTTTTTTTTTTGCTTTTTCTTGTTTGTACAGTTGAGATCAAAAGTTTACACCCCCCTTTTCAGAATCTGCAAAATGTTAATTATTTTACTAAAATAAGAGGGATCATAAAAATGCATGTTATTGTTTATTTAGTACTGACCTGAATAAGATATTTCACATAGAAGATGTTTACATATAGTTCACAAGAGAAAATAATAGTTAAATTTATAAAAATAACCCCATTCAAAAGTTTACATTCCCTTGATTCTTAATACTGTGTTGTTAGATCCTGAAAGATCCACGTCTGTTTTTTTGTTTAGTGATAGTTGTTCATAAAACCCTTGTTTGTCCTGAACAGTTAAACTGCCCACTGTTCTTAAAAAAAATCCTTCAGGTCCCACAAATTCTTTGGTTTTCCAGCATTTTTGTGTATTTAAACCCTTGCCAACAACAACTGTATGATTTTGAGATCCATCTTTTCACACTGAGGTCAACTGAGGGACTCATATGCAACTATTACAGAAGGTTCAAATGCTCAACTCATTTTCCAGAAGGAAAAACAATGCATTTGAATTTGAAGATCAGGGTCAAATTAACTTATTTTGTTATCTGGGAAACATGTAAGTATCTTCTGTAGCCTCTGAAGGGCAGTACTACATGAATAAATATGATATTTAGGCAAAATAAGAAAATGTACACATCTCCATTCTCTTCAAAACTTTTCACCCCCCCAGCTAATGCCTAGTTTTTTCCTTCTGGAGCATCAGTGAGCATTTTAACCTTCTTTAATAGTTGCATATGAGTCCCTCAGTTGTCCTTAGTGTGAAAAGATGGATCTTAAAATCATACAGTCATTGTTGGAAAGGGTTCAAATACACACAAATGCTGGAAAACCAAATCATTTGTGGGACCTGAAGGATTTATCTGAAGAACAGCAGGCAATTTAACTGTTCAGGACAAATAAGGGAGATAAGGGAGAATGAGCAACTATCACTAAACAAAAACACAGCTGTGGATCATTCAGGTAAGAACACAGTATTAAGAATCAAAGGGAATTTAAACTTTTGAACAGGGTCATTTTTATAAATTCAACTATTATACTTTTATAAGAAATATCTTAATCAGGTCAGTACTAAATAAACAATACCATGCATTTGTACGATCCCTGTTATTTTGGTAAAATAATGAACATTTAGCAGATTCTGAAATTCTGGGGTGTAAACTTTTGACTTCAACCGTATGTCTCTAGTCTTTTTACAATAGATGGCATATAAATAGCATATTTTCCCTCTGTTTATGCAGATAAGGTTCTTCCAACTGTATTGCAGAAGGCAGAAGTGAGCATTATAGGCCAGAGTGAATGCAAGAGAAGCTATGGCGCTGTGTCACCCCGCATGCTGTGTGCTGGCGTGCCCTCAGGAGAGCAGGATGCCTGCCGGGTGAGGGGAGATAACAGGCATTGGACTGGTTCCTGCTTTATGAACCGAACATAAGCTTAGTATCTCATTTCAGAGCATTATTAAAGGACTAACCTTTCTCATTGATGAAAGTGAGCTGTCTCTCTGGATTTTTACACAACCAATTTTTGATTCCAGGGAGATTCAGGCGGTCCTCTGTCCTGTCAAGCTCACTCGGGCGGCCGCTGGTTTCTGACGGGCATTGTGAGCTGGGGTTCCGGCTGTGGCAGACCCCACCTTCCTGGAGTTTACACCAGAGTGGCCAAGTTCATAGACTGGATCCAAAGACATATTCATGACTTATGAAATGCACAGCCAATAAATCCTTAAAATGAATGATGTATTTCACAGACTCAAAACAAGCCATTTTCAACTCAACAACTATTTCACAGCAAATACATGTGTTATTTAATGTCAATTATATAACAACATTATAGAACATTTGCCTTGAACAATACATTTCTTGTAGTATTTTTTTTCCAGCAATTACAAATCCAACCGAATAAAAAAAAACTAGAAGTTAACATTTCTACTATACAGTACATATATTAAACCTTTTTAAATTATCTAAATTATTATATATTTAAAAATGACATCTCAGGTGGGTTAAATGGCAATATCTCTCTCTGAGCTGTGCAATATGGCTGTATATCGGCACGGCTGTGATTCGGCCGTAGGTAACCACACTGTGCCAAAATACAGCCATATAGCATGGCTAATGGGTGCGATATTGCGTTTATACAACAGTTCGATGGCACGAGTGTATGAATACCTATGAAACAACAACGGAGTGTCTTTAAAAACCCTCTTTTGTGAAAAAACGGCTTCCTGTCACACAAATTCAAATCTAAGTTTAACAGTTTAACAGCTGAGCCCAAGCCTCCATTACTAATTTGGAAAACGTCACTTTTGAACTAGTAATGAAGGAACTAGGGCTGTCCCCGACTATGAATTTTCATAGTCGAATCAGAATTTTCGAATCTTTCTATAGTCGACCGATAGTCGAATCATCTAGGCTTATGTGTGTGTGTGAATGGGTTGGGAGGGGCACGACACTATCAACTTCTAAAAACGCGAGGCGCCGGGGGCGCATAAACAGCGCGTGGAACGCTCACTGCCAACAGAAAACCATTCAAAAAAGGTGCCTCTCACTGCAAAAACGCGTTCGGTGTGATCGCGGCCTAATCCCTGCCGTCAAGATGGTCCTCCTCATCTCATCATGCATCAGGGAAAGTGAAAATTAAATTTGTCACAGGGGTGGTTGGATTTATTCACAAACACGTCAAAAATATTTATTGAACGCTTCTTTCTTTTCGTTTTTACTGCATTATCATAATCAAAGGCTGTATATAACTTAATATAACCGTACAAAACCAGTAGTTCTGTGTGCAATTAGACATTGAGCACCCCCATATTGGCAAAATGGTATGATGCTCGTTTCACCCGCGATACCCGCGGCTCCGCATATCGATGCATCGAATCTTCGACTATTTGGGGACAGCCCTAGAAGGAACACTGAGTTGCTTCATTGAAAGCTTATTGTATTACTGTATTAAAAGCTCACTGTAATTAATAATACTTAATAAACAACAGCCATCATAAAAGCTGCTATGTAATTCAGTCAAAAGTACAAAGGCAGCACTCTGATATACAGCATTAAATTTACATAAAATGTAATGTGATGAGATTTTGCCCTCAGCCAAAACTTTTTGCTCTGGAACAAATAATAGATTAATGAGAACAAAGACTGCCCATTATGGTGCGTTCACACCAGACGCGAATGACGCATTAGCGCGACTGATTTACATGTTAAGTAAATGCAAAGACGTGATAGAGCAACCTGCGGGGCGATTCGCGTGAATTGAGCAAAAAATCTGAACTTTGGCGAATATTTGTGCCGCGTTAACCGATCAAGAGCTTGTTCTAGTAGTGACTGAGGAAGAAATCCGAAACAACAATGGAGGAATCATCATCATCGCTGTATGTGGATACTCGGAGCTGTACAATACATCGTCGTACTTTTATGGAAACAGGAATAAAAAGGATCTTGCTTGGAAGAAAGTGAGTGAGGAGGTCGGACAATCTGGTAAGTTGTAAAAAACGCTCTTTACTCAATTTGAGCTATATATATATATACATGTATGTATATATATATATATATATATATATATATATATATATATGCATGTATGTATGTATGTATATATATATATATATATATATATATATATATATATATGCATGTATGTATGTATGTATGTATGTATGTATGTATATATATATATATATATATATATGTATGTATGTATGTATATATATATATATATATATATGTATATATATATATATATATATATGTGTGTATGTATATATATATATATATGTATGTATGTATGTATGTATGTATATATATATATATATATATATATATATATATGTATATGTATGTATATATATATATATATATATATACACACACATGTTGAGACTACAAGCTATGCTAAAGCCAGCAAATTGAGCTTATTCGCCGTATTTTACAACTACTTTCCCGCTCACTAGTGGCAGAAGCCCCTCCCATGACACAAATTTGCGTCTGTTGTGAAGTGAATTTCACACACAAATTAAGTGAGTAAACTCACAATGTTCAAGCGTCCAACTACGCACGAATAGCGCAATTTATTTGCGCAAGTCGCGTCTGGTGTGAACGCACCATTAAATTGACCCAAAACAAATTATATCTCAGGTTTAACCACTATAGAGGCATCAGAGCCAGTGACAAATTCTGGAAGATCTGGCCCGAGGTAAGGCTGCTCCTGACGGGTTCGTGAGCACTGACGCCCTGGAGCTTACATCTCCAAAAACATTTAAGCAAATAGACGTTATCTTTATAACAAACCACATATTTTAAGTCTAAAGAAGTACATTCTCACCTAAAAAATTATAAAAACCTAAAAATGAAACCTAAACAAAAACAGTGTAATTTATACAATTATAGTAAATTTAGGCTTCCGCCATGACACTCTCAGGACTGCAAGCCTCACCAACTGGCCATATTGGCAGCACTGAACGTAAACAATGCCACTGAACTGAATGAAACTTGCATATTTTTTTGATTATTGCTTCTACAAATTGTTAATTATTGTCATGTTTTGGGCTGTCGGTTGGACCAGGAAAAAAATATGGAGCACTATAGACTGCCAAAAGTTATAACAAATTAAAGAGAAGAGTGCAAAAAACTGTCTGAGGAACAAAAGGCATTTGTGGTTGGCCAAACTGAACCAGGATTTTTAGGGCAAGAATCTTGAGAACGTTCGTGTTTGTTCTGATTATTTCTGGTCAGGTAGGTGAAATATTACTAATATCTATAATAATATTGCACCCTTTCTTACTAAGTCCTTCTCTATACGATTTAGAAGCCTCCACAAGTTTTTTTTGCATGGTTTAGACAGCATAAAATAGCAGACATATTTAGTAGTGTTAACTGTGCAATCCATGCTGTTGTTTACATCCGAGTATCGCCAATATGGCCGCGCATCCGGGTAACTGACCAAATCGTGACATATTATTACTTATTATTTTAAATAATATTTTTAAATAAAAGTACGTACCCCATCCACATCAAGAATGACACGACATACAGTACATACTCTCTTAAGAAGGAAAATGTCCTGGTTTGGCCCAGGAATCGTAGTAATCAATACAGTGTGCAGCACACGGGGATATATTGGGTCTACTTTGTTCTCAGGCTGCACGCCTCGCTGGCTCGTAACGTGAGACACGGGGGAAACAACAGGGAAATATTTCATCCACACCGACTCCCGTTAAGCAAATATTTTAGCTATGCGCTTTTGTGTTTCATCCCCAGCAGATGGACCGCTGTAATGATGCATTCTTCCCCGCGATTAATTTAATGACGCTCTAATCATGTAACATCAGACTGCCCATTGTGGCCCATGGCACACGCACACCACGGGAGAAGTTTGCCCACAATTTCTGTCGCACGGATGGCTATGTGGATTGTACCTGCTCATAGTGCTCCCTTTGTGCCGCGGTGCATGCTGGGGGCCGTGCAGCACCTGTTCACGGAGGGACACGGAGAGTGAATGCTCGCAGCGCCAGACCCGCTCAGGTCGGGTTTCTCCGGGATCGCACTACGTCTGCGGGCTGATTTCTCTGCCCGAGGTATTGTTCTGTATCGCTGCATCGGAGCCATGAGAGAGCGGGCCATGAGGACTTTTCCCAAAAACAGAAGCTGCGAAGTTTACAGCGTCTCTGGTTTAGGAGCCTGCGCCCCCGCCGGTGCACCTGCACAGGTAGGAGACCCTCCATCAGCACCGCAAGCACAGACGCAGCGACTAGAGCGAATTCAACACTGTCATGATGCTTTTGAACACTTTTGGCCTCTTGTTTGCATTACAATTGATTAAAATGTATTTTTCCTAACTTACAAAATACATATAAGTCTATTGTCTGAGGGAAACATTGTTTAAATGTGTATGTATGTCTGTTTTCTGTGCTATTTCTGAAACTCTGATATATTATTCCCGTGTTAAAGTACGTTATTAGCATATAAATACTGGAGTAGTATTAATTAATATATCTTAATTTGTAGAAGATAAATACTGGAATAATATTATTTAGTATAATTAAAATAAAATGCAAATAATGAAATTTTCATCACCACCTCGTTTTATACATTTTAAGAACACATTTGATCTCTAAATAAATTGGAAAAAAAAAATACACAAAACATTAAATTGTGTGTTAGTTAGTCACAGTTGGTGCAAATGTACACTACCACTCAAAAGTTTTTGAACAGTAAGATTTTTAATGCTTTTTAAAGAAGTCTCTTCTGCTCACCAAGTCTGCATTTATTTGAACCAAAATACAGCAAAAGCAGTAATATTGTGAAATATTTTTACTGTTTAAAATAGCTGCTTTCTATTTGAATATGTTTGAAAATGTCATTTATTTTTGTGATCAAAGCTAACATTTTCACCATCATTACATCATTACTATTTGCTGTTTAAGAAACGTTTTATTATTATTATTATTATTATCATCATCATCATCATCATCATCATTGTCAATATTTAAAACGGTCAGTACCTTTTTTTAGATTTCTTTAAATACAAAGATCCAAAGATCAGCATTTATCTGAAATAAAAAAGCTTTTGTAACAATATACAATTTTTTTTGTTTAGAAATGATAAAAATTAGTACTTTTATTTAGCAAGGATGCTTTAAATTGATCACAAGTGACGATAAAGGCATTTATAATGTTACAAATTATTTCTTTTTCAGATAAATGCTGTTCTTCTGAACTTTTTATTCATTAAAGAAACCTGAAAAATTCTACTTGGCTGTTTCAACATAATAATAATAATAATAAATGTTTTTTGATCAGCAAATTGGGATATTAGAATGATTTCTGAAGGATCATTTGACTGGAGTAATGATGCTAAAAATTCAGCTTTGAAATCACAGGAATAAATTACATTCTAAAATATATTCAAATAGAAAAATAAAAATATTTCAAAATTGAAATTTTATTGCTGTACTTTGGATCAAATAAATGAAGGCTTGGTGAGCAGAAGAGACTTAAAAAACATTAAAAATCTTACTGTTCAAAAACGTTTGACTTGTAGCGTTTATAACGTCTATATTCTGTGCAAATCTTTGTGGGTCAGATTTTACACTAAATTATACTTTTTCAGAATTGTGTTGTATTTTCAAACATCTTGTAGCTTCTGTCACACAGTGGTTATATGCATCTATGGTTCAATGAAGAACATTTAACATCTACAAACCCTTTTCATTCTTCAAAAGGTTCTTTATAGTGGAAGCTGTTTCTTGAGGTTTTTACAATGTCCTTCACACTAAGAAAAAAAAAAAAGAACTGCTCACAGAAAAGTTCTTTGGGGAACCAAAAATGGTTCTTCAATGGAATCACCATGAAAACCCCTTTTGGAGTCTTTATTTTAAGAGTTTCCAGTTTCTAATTGGTTAAACTGACGTGTTACAGTTCACCCCATGTTACAACACTCCCTACTCTCTCCTATACAAACATACAAAAGGTATTTTAAGCTCATTTCAGCTGTGATAATGAACTTAAACCTTTTCGTTTGACCACCGGGTTGCCTGTGTCTAAACGTTGGTCTTGATAGTCTCATGAATGTGCTTGTCAAAGATGGAGTGCTGACACCGCTGAGAGGGGCCGTGGGAAAGCAGACCCTCAAATTACTCTTTGTGCGACTCCACAAGGGAATCCCACCAGGATATCCTAGTTCCGCGACCCCTTCCTCCTCATGAAAAGATGTTTAGAATGATGCGGCAGGAAGCCAATTAAATACGACACATAGGTTGTTGTAGGGTGACAGAAAGGTTGAGATAGCGATCATGCAAGTGACGTTAAGGTACAGTTTCTCGACTTGTGTTTAGGAGGACTTTGTGACGAAGCCCACCCAGACGTCAGGTCCATCTAGCAGCGAGTCTGACATCAAGAGCCCGGTGGGCAAGAGAGCGGATTGCGGGGCATGGAGTAAGTGGGCGCTGAGAGCCTCCCCCCTCCTCCCTCTCTCGGCTGCCATTGCACTGACACTCCACTTCCTTGCATGTAAGTTAAGACCCTGTGCTGTAGAGGAATGCTGAGATTATGATCTGTTATGTTCCAGTATAGCTAGTCAAGCCTCTCATCCTTGGCAGTCCAAGGAGATTCTTCAAGGGGAGCTTGGAAATGTTCCTGTTTTAATATGATAGTGTACACATATACACTGAGCTGCTAGATATATTTTCATATAATATTTGTGACCCTGGATCTCAAAATCAGTCCTAATTAGCACGGTTATATTTGTAGCAATAGCCAACACTACATTGCATGGGTCAAAATTATCAATTTTTCCTTTATGCCAAAAATCATTAGGATATTAAGTTAGGATCATGTTCCATGAAGATATTTTGTAAATTTCCTAGCCTAAATTTATCAAAACATCAATTTTGATTAGTAATATGCATTGCTAAGAACTTCATTTGGACACTTTAAAGGCAGTTTTCTCAATATTTAAATTTTTTGCACCCTGAGGTTCCAGATTTTCAAATAGTTGTATCTCTGCCAAATATTGTCCTATTCTAACAAACAATACATCAATGGGAAGCTTATTTATTTAGTATGACCCTTATGATTGGTTTTCTGGTCCAGGGTCACATATGTGATCCTCAAAAGACAGTTGGACATGTCTTTAGATACTAAAGTCACACTTTGCAAAATGCAAGACCTTTTGTTAGAACAAACTTATTATTTCATTTGAATTTACTGTTAATTCAAGGATCACAATATTTTTTTTAGTGGATATATAGTGGATTTAGTGTTCCAATAATTGTTAAATAATGTGATTAAATAATGTTTTAAAATCCACTACCACTACCTAAAAGTTGGGATTAGTAAGATTTGTTAATGGTTTTCTAAGAAATCTCTTATGCTAACCAAAGCTGCATTTATTTGATTAAAATTACAATAAAAAACACTAATTTTGTGAAATATTATTGTAAATTACATTAGCTGTTTTCTACTGTAATAAATTTTAAAATGCAATTTATTCATGTGATGGTAATGCTGAATTTTCAGCAGCCATTCTCTTTAGTGTCACATGATCCTTCAGAAATCATACTAATATACTGATTTTGGTGATTTCTTATTATTGTTATGAGTGTTAATAAACAGTTCTGCTGCCTAATTTTTTTGTAAAAACCATGATTCTTTTTTGAAGATCTTTTGATGAGTAGAAAGTTCAAAAGAACAGCATTTATTTGAAATAGAAGTATTTTGTAACATTATAAATCTCTTTATTGACCAATTTAATGCAGCCTTGCTTAATAAAATGATTAATATTATTCCAAAAAAAATTCCAAATACTTATAGTGTGCGTATTATTTTAAAGGCTGTCAAACGATTAATCGTGATTAATCGCAATTAATCGCATACAAAATAAAAGCTTGGCCAAATTTTAATATATATATACATGTGTCTGTGTGTATTTATATATACATAATAAATATTCACAGTACACACACATATATTATGTAAACACAAACTTATTTTGGATGCGATTAATCGCAATTAATCGTTTGACAGCCTATTTTAGCATTTCTAAACTAAAAAGTATCTGTGTGTTTTTTTCTTTCAAATAAATGGCACTTGATTTGATATTTTGTCATATAATTCAACAATATTCCTACATTTAAAGTGTCCAGATACATTTTGGAACCACTGTATATGTGACCCTGGACCATAAAACCGGTCATAAGGGTCAATATTTTGAAATTGAGATTTATACATCATCTGACAGCTGAATAAATAGGACAATATTTGGCTGAGATACAACTATTTGAAAATCTGGAATCTGAGGGTGCAAAAAAATCAAAATACTGAGAAAATCGGTAAAGGTAAAGTTGTCTAAATGAAGTTCTTAGCAATGCATATTACTAATCAAAAATTAAGTTGTGACACATTTTACGGTAGGAAATTTACAAAATATCTTCATGGAACATGATCATTACTTAATACCCTAATGATTTTTGGCATTAAAGAAAAAACAATAACTTTTTTAAAGCATTTTCAAATGTCCTGTGTTGTCTCTGAATGTATCCTCTCTTCACATGTGTTTTCTTGTTCTTGCAGCCTCTCCATCGCTCTCAGTGTTCTACCTTGGAGGAAGCATCGAGTTCTCCAACCTCAGCTTCTCTCCAGACCTGGCAGACCCGTCGTCGACACAGTTCCGCCTCCAGTCTCAGGCACTAAGCCATTACGTAAGCATAAACATACATAACAGTGTCTCTGTGCCGCCCTCTGCAACAAAGCCAGTTTCTCCGTGATCTCTCCGGAATGCGGCCGCTCTCCAGAGACCACTCAAGGAGCGATGCTCGGCCCTGGCACTTTCAAACGCAAAGTCCGCCAGAGCTGCAGGTCCAGTGGTGCGCTCGTCCCTCATTGTCACCCTTTTAAATGTAAAGCAGGCTCTGCAGAGTCTTCGGCCGCTCCGTGGCCCTCTTAAATGTAAAGCCAGCTGTAACCGGAGCCCGGCTCGGTGTGAGGCGGTGCGGTGAGACCGGCTCCCAGAGGACTGCGGCTTTTCAGGACTGAGGACAAGAACGGTGTTTGTGAGAGGGACAGGGCCCAGGCAGGCTGAGTGAGAGGAAGAGCAGTCCTTCAATAAAAACATTGTCTGTGAGCTTCCTCACACACAATCAGATGCTCTGTACCTCTTCGCTGAGAGGCTGCAGCCAGCGGAGAAAAGAAAGGTAGACCAGGGGACAGAGTAGGCCAGGAGAGAGAGAGAGAAAGTAAGGATTTAGGGCACTGAAAGAGAGCGCAGGAAAGTCTGCGCCAAAAAAGCCAGTATCATGGGAATGGTTGGCATTTGTGTCCGCATTAGGCGTGAGATTAATAGAGGCCGATGAGGAAACTGGCCAAGTGTGGCTTCTCGTCTGCGTGATGCTCTAATTAGCCTTAACGTAACCTGTGTCGTGCCTGTAATCCTGTTTAATAGCCAGCGAATGCGATTGTGAGAAGCGATGGCCTGCGGGTGTGCGCCCTTGCTCATAAAACTCAATCTAAACCCGCTGCCCGCCCCTTCCATCCAGCACTTCGGGATGACATTGAGCTCCAGACAATGGCGCTGTTGTTGCCCAAAGCTCTTGTTGCTCAAAGCCAATCGCACAAGAACAGCGCTTTTGTGCCAAGGCTGCAGGTCTCGTCTAGGCCACTGATGTCTCACCTTCTTCAATGATGTCACGCCTTCCGTAGCTCTGATGTCACTGAGACGTCTCAAAATACTGTTTATACCAGACGGAAACTTTGTGACCTTGGTAGATGTTATCAGTGCTTTGTTAACGGCTTTCAGAAATAGAATGAGAATGGAAATAGAAAAGTGGCTGATGTTTGTCATGGTAATTTGTTTTGTCTCGTTTTTATCATCTCTTTACTTCCTTTTGGCTGATGCACCGTGGATCTAAGTTCTCAGAGTTGTATGATTCTTCACCATGGAGCTCGTATTACCAGCACTCAGGAATTATTGCATTTAGGTGAGTCTGTACATAACACAAATATCACAGTATGTTTATAAACAAGTTAAAATAACCTTTTTTATCCACTGTGTTTATGTGCAAACACGTGGAATTTCTGATTGGCTAAAAAAATTGTGGGCATGTACTGTTAATTCATCTCATAATGAAAACGCACCTGTGGTACCAAAAAGTACATATCACTGCAGTTTCCAACAGAAGTCACCACTAGAGGTGGTAAAACAGTGAGCACTTGTAATTTTTTTTCATACACAGTTATGATTAGAGCTCCATGTGTTTCGCTTTACAGGTGTAACAAGCTTGCTTGGTAGCTCAGCAAGCACAGAATTGTACTTAGGATGCGTAATCCTTGGGTACGAATCCTGTCAAATACATGGCTCACGATGACAGAGCTAAAAGACGAGAGATTGAAAAACGAGTTAAAACGCATGCTTGCGATTGCTTGTTTAAGCTACATTCACTTTTGTTCATACTGTCAGGTAGGTTTAGGTGTAGTGCAGATGGTACGTTATTTTAAAACATCCCAGAGCGTTAAGAGTTATAGCGCCACTCAATTGCAAGTCAGAACCAACAGCACATAAAATCTGTTCTGAGGAAAAACACTCTTTTACGCCATTTAGTGGACATTTCTCATCTAATATGTTACGAAACATACATGGTGGTATATATTTCTCGCGAAAAAGTTCCCACAGGTATGTTTTCACCATGAGAACAGGTTGCATTTAACACGGCTTAGGGTTCTTAGAGCCAGTTGTGGTTTCTCAGGACATCTGTTCTTTTGCAGTGATATCTGTCGGATAGTAAGGACATTTTATGTCCTTTTTTCGAAATATGTGAGTTACTGTACCTCTAATTAATGATCAAAAGGGAATAACAGAAAAATATAACAAATAAAACTGACATCACTTTGAACATTAACCCCAATGGTCAAGTGTTATTGTAGTATTATTTATATTGTATTATAGTGTGTATTCATGTTTTAAATTAGTGTTTATTTTTAGATTTTTAGATTTTCAGTTTTCTTCTTAAAGGGATAGTTCACCCAAAAATTTAAATTTGATGTTTATCTTCTTACCCCCAGGACATCCAAGATGTAGGTGACTTTGTTTCTTCAGTAGAACACAAACAAAGATTTTTAACTCAAACTGTTGCCGTCTGCCAGTCATATAATGGCAGTCAATGGGACCCACGGCTTTGAGAGTCAAAAAAACATACACAGACAAAACCAAATTAAACTCTTCGGCTCGTGACGATACATTGAGGTCTTAACGCACTAAACAGTCTGTCTGTGCAAGATAAGGTTCAGGTTCAGTTTCTTACACAGACTGATTGTTTTATGTGTTAAGACCTCAATGTATCGTCACAAGCCGCAGAGTTTAATTTAGTTTTTGTCTGTGTATGTCTATTTGACTCTCAATTCCATGGGTCCCTTTGACTGCCATTAAATGACTGACAGACTGCAACGGTTTGAGTTCTGAGTGGTCTCTGAATCTTTGTTTGTGTTCTACTCAAGAAACAGTGTCACCTACAGTACATCTTGGATGCCCTGGGGGTAAGCAGATAAACATCACATTTTCATTTTTGGGTGAACTATCCTATTAATTAGCAATTTTTCCTTAAAACACTAAACTGATGAGATTTAATTGTCTTGCAGTATGTTCAGCACTTTGTCTTATAGTCACAGCTGTTGTTCACTGATGCAGATGTTTTGTCTCCTGGCAGTTTCAGCAGTAGTACAAGTAGCAAATCTAATGTGATTTACTTCACTTATGTGCCAGTCCTACTCTAATGTGGTCATTCGAGGTCGTCTGCTGTACTCAGTGCACTGCCACAGAATACCAATAGCCTTTATACTGTCGCCTGGTGCCTTTCAATGCTACATGAAATGTGCAGAATACTAAGTGTGTGTTTTTTCTGGGAGCTTTGAATGAAGGCCTTTTTAGGATGACCCGATCAGGCATTGTTCCACCTGATCCTGTTTGAAAAGTGCACTTAATAAGCTTTCATGTACAAAATTTGGGATCAGTAAGATGTTTTTAAAAAAATAAATGATATGTTTGTGACCCTGGACCACAAAACCCGTCTTAAGTAGCATAGGTATATTTGAAGCAAAGCAATAGCAGTACATTGTATGGGTAAAAATTATCAATATTTCTTCTATGCCAAAAATAATTAGGATATTAATAAAAGATCATGTTCCATGAAGATATTTTGTGAATTTCTTACCATAAATATATCAAAACTTAATTTTTGATTAGTAATATCGATTGCTAAGAACTTAATTTGGGCCACTTTAAAAGCTATTTTTTCTATATTTAGATTTTTTTGCAACCTCAGATTCCCGATTTTCAAAAAGTTGTATAAATATTGTCCTATCCTAACAAACCATACATCAATGGAAATCTTATTTATTCAGCTTTCAGATACCTGTACCTGTACCTGACTAGTTTTGTAGTCCAGGGTCACATTTTTCATCAAAAGTTGTAGTATCATTATTTTGGTCAGTTTCTGTCAAACATTTGGCACCTGTTAACATCTGCATTTTTCCCAATAGCACATGATTGAAATTCAAAGCCCATGTGCTCAGACTAAATCAGCTTTAGATGTTTTCATCTTGTTAAAAGTCATGTGTCCTGATGACAGTGAAGGAGTGGAAGGTCTTTGTGTGTACTACTGGAGTAAATTCTCTGCTCCTCCCGCTATTGCTGAGGAACTCCGGAGAGTGAACCCATCCCGGTTGCAGCGGCGTCTACCTGGAACCAACAAGGTCCTTTTTAGCAGGAATGAGGAACGCTACTACATGGAGAGAGACGAGGACACACTGCGTCTGCTGGGTTAAGAGGATTTCATCCCTCTGTTTTTGTCCTTTGCAAAGTGAGGAAAACATCTTAACGTATGTTCCTGTGTCTGCAGGTTTGAATCCAAATGACGGTGGTGATGCCGAGGATGAAGACGATGAAGATTCTGATGACAAAGCGGAAAAAATCAAGAACCCAAACTCTTTACAGAGTGGCAAGTGGCAGTTGGGGCTGCAGGGTACAACCATAATACACTGTAAAGCCTGTTGAGTTTACTCACATGATTTATGAACACTGACTCATTTGAGTTGCCAAACGTTGGTTAAACTAAGCTTCTCTGTATCCTCCATGATACGTCGTACCATGAGTGATGAAAAACCGCATGTAAGCCTAAAGCATAAGGTAAGGCAATTCAAATGCAACCATGTCCCATTAATCCTCTGAGTAAACTCTGCATGCAACTCCTTTAACCAGGCAGGTTTTACAGTGTACTATCATTCTGTTATGAAAACTCCTCTACAATCATTATTTTGGTTGTATTCTTCATTTATTCACTTATTTTGATCATATCTTGCTCCCATCTGCCTAACAGCCATGTCTTTTGACCTGTACGCTAAGTACGGGAACAATCGCACACTCAGTCTGGTCAGTCCAAAGAAGCCATATTACCAATGGAGGCTTCGGGTGCCATCCGGTCATGTTGTGCGGCTTGTCATTCTCACACTTCAAGGGGCAACACCAGGAAGCTGCTCTGCCAACAAGCTGTCTGCATATGATTTCCTGCTGCCGCTTCAGAACAAGATTATCGCCAGGTAAGTGGGACAGCACCAGTGTTGGGGGTAACGCATTACAAGTAACGCAAGTTATGTAATCAGATTACTATTTTCAAGTAACTAGTAAAGTAGTGCAGTTAACCTGAGTTACTTTTTCAAATAAGTATCGCCATCTACTTTGTTTTCCCATTTATTAACTGACAAGTTTCCTGTCCCCATGTTGAGAGAAGTCGGAAGTACATTAGTAATCTTTTACATTACTTTTGCGTTACTTTTTAAATCTGGGCAGGACTTGCTTGTTTGTTTTTCATATAAAAGGTTTTATTTTTGTCAAATGTAAAAGCCCGTTCACACCAAAAGCCTCAGGCTGAAGGAAAAGTAAACTCACATCTGTACAGTAGAATGCAGAAGAAGAAAGTTCAACACTCTTCAGCAATAAAAACAAAAAACAAAGTTCAAATGTTAGTTTATTAGTATGGTTTTATTAGCTGAATTGGATCATCGAAGGTCAGCAGCAAAGACAGGTAATAAAATGGGTTAAATACGTAAAATATATGTGACCATGGACCACAAAACCAGTCTTAAGTAGCACAGGTATATTTGTAGCACAAGCCAAGAATACATTGTATGGGTCAAAATTATCCATTTTTCTTTTATGCCAAAAAACATTAGGATATTAAGTAAAGATCATGTTCCATGAAGATATTTTGTAAATTTCTTACCGTAAATATATATATTAATATTTTTTAGCAGTAATATGCATCGCTAAGAACTTTATCTAGACAACTTTTTGTCAGTTTTTCTCAATATTTAGATTTTTTTGCACCCTCAGATTCCAGATTTTCAAGTTAAACATCTTTCTTTTTTCCAGATGGTGTGGTCTGCCAATATCAGGAACGTCCCCTGTAATGAAACTGACATCTTCTGGAAACGTCATGCTTGTTACATTCTCTTTCAGTCGTCAGAGGCAAGGAGCCATCTTCAAAGCTTACTTCCAGGCTATACCCAAAACCGGTGTGTGAATTTACAGTCAGCGTGAGGCGCTTTAATTTGAATCATTATTCTCCTCAGGTATCAGATATTCTTTGGTTCCTTGTCTCTGTTTTTGTTTTCTGAAGAGTGTGGTGGTTTCCTCACTGCATGGAACGGCACGGTGACGTCCCCTTACTACCCCGCCTACTACCCTCCAAATGTGGACTGTAACTGGAAAATCAGGGTGAGCTAAGGCTAAAGGCTTTCCCATGTATCCCATGAGCCTCTTCCCCAGTGTTAGCATGCATGCCCTGTGAACCCCATTCAGAGGCCTGGGATGCTCCCTCTTTGAGACGAGGAGCGCGGGGTGGCTGCTGCTTTGTGTAAGAGTGCGTCCGTTGAGAGTCTGGTTACTCTTTTAGGCTCCGTTGCCGGGATACCTTCTCTCCGTGACTATTGTGATGCTAGACATTCAGGATTCACCGGCCTCAAGCACCTGCGAAAAAGATTGGCTGGAAATAGGCGGCGTCAAGTGAGTGTCATGTCATTCACAGGTTCATGACTAAAAAACAGTTGGCTTAGACTTCTGTATACAAGTTGTGGATCTACTGTACATGCACTAGGTTTATAATACATCTGATGTGTATCATATTAAACATTTTTGCTGAACCAGTAATATTTTGTGTGCATGTTTTTCTTACACTTTCACAGACTCTGTAACCCGATTGGGGACAGCAGCAGAAAGAGGATCTACTCTTCACCCATCCTGCTCCACTTTCACTCAGATGAGTCTTTGACCCATAAAGGTTTTTACCTGATCTACAGGGCCTTCTCTCCTGAAAGTGGTGTGTCCTTCATGTGTTTATACATTACATATTTTAGACTATGGGGGGCGCCATTATTTCGATGACATGAAATGGTTGCACTCGGTGAGCTACAGGCGCTACATGTTGCTATTTTTACGGCAACACAATTAGGAAAATAAAATACTGATACGATGACCACAGCTACTGAAAGAGCTTCCAGGTGGCAATCAATATAAGCGTAGGCTTAAACCAAATGCCGTTCCATCGATTTTTTTCCCACAGAGAGTCCAAACGCCCCGGATATCGAGTGAAATCCGTGATGAGAAACTCCTTCAGTGGCTGTGCCGCCATGAAAAGCAAGCCCCTTATACTCCTTATATAGCGCTGCCAGATGCCAGGATGGCATCTCGCATTTCTTGTCTCTGCTGTTTGTAGGCTCTTTCAGTAACTGTTGTCTACTAAAAGCCTTAAAGTCATCAGGGCTAAAGTGGAGAAAACAAAGATCTTAGGAAGTTTTATTCGTTCACAGGCATCTTCCCATTCTTTTCTCTTCTTCTTATCGCTAGGAAAGCAGTAAAGATTTATATTGCTTCTCTTGTTGCCCTAATTGAAAATTACAACAAAAGCTGCACAATGTGGCATTTTATCAGTATTTTATTGTGTATTCTATCGGAATAATGGTTCAAAATATGTATAAAATTATGTGGATTTTTTAAATAACGTAAATCTTTCATGTGTTTTCTATTACATATTTCAGTAAGAGACATCATTTACATTATATTAAGCCATACAAGTTGTAATACCTGGGGTTCCCTTTACTTATCTATTTCAATTACACAATCATAATATTTAGCTACAGTTGATTCCAACAGTTTACATACACCTTACTGAATCTGCAAAATGTTATATTTATTTAATCAAAATAAGAGGGATCATACAAAGAGCATAAATATTTCACATAAAAGATGTTTACATATAGTCCACAAGCAAAAATAATAGTTTTTTTTTTTTTGTTTAGTGGTAGTTGTTTGTGAGTCCCTTGTTTGTCCTGAACAGTTAAACTGCTTGCTGTTCTTCAGAAAAATCCTTTAGGTCCCACAAATTCTTTGGTTTTCAGCATGTCTGTGTATTAGAACTCTTTCCAACAATGACTGTATGATTTTGATATCCATCTCTTCACACCGAGGACAACTAAGGGACTCATATGCAACTATTACAGAGGGTTCAAATGCTTTCTGATGCTTCAGAAGGAAAAACAATGCATTAATTAAGAACTGGGGGTGTACATTTTTTACCAGAATATTTTTTCATTTAGTATCTTCAGAAGATACTTGCATGTTTCCCAGAAGACAAAATAAGTTAAATTTACCCTGATCTTCAAATTCAAAAAGTTAATGCATTGTGTTTTCTTCTGAGGCATCAGTGAGCATTTGAAACTTCTGTAATAGTTCTATATGAGACTATACATTTTACTATTTATTATTTACTATTGATTAAATGACTCTGATTAAATGAAGATTGAAGATTAAATGGCCCAATTCTGATCTCTATGCACTTCCTAATCTATCATGGCATTGTTTTTTAAAGAATTACGATCTAATTGAATCAAAACACAAATGTACATTCCTGTAATTATCATGCTTATTCTCCTATATTAGCATGTCCGAGGCAGTTCCGCTGTGGAGATGGCAAGTGTATTCCTCTGAGGAAAGTGTGTGATGGAGAAAAAGACTGTTCTGATGGACGAGATGAGGCCAAATGCAGTAAGTGTATGAGTCAGATTTTCCATACATTCCTTTCAGCCAAGCATAGTTGTCTTATTTACCCTGTTCCTCTTTCCTTTTAGACACGTGTAAACCAGGAGAAGTCTATTGTATGGGTCAGTGCAGACCACACAGCCAGTGTAACATCGCATGTGGTGACAGCAGTGAAGAAAATAACTGTGGTAAGATTGTGTTTTTATCAATCTTTAAGATGATTTAATACTTCAGCATGCACAGTTCCTCTCTTTCCGCATTCACTGCTACTCATAGATTTCTATTTTCATTGCTACAGACGTGTGGAGAGAGTTTGTGGTAAGAACTGCCTATGTTTTGGTGTGTTTATGTGTGTGCATGTATTCACCTATATGTGTGGTCACATTAGCAAAATTTTTGTGCATAAACAGGTTCATTGTTAATAGCATGGAGATTTATAAAGCACTGCTCACACATAAGTCACTTTCAAACCAATGAGGTGAATATGCCTGACCAACTTGAACATGAGCGGCATCTGCATTGGGAACTTTTTTTGCTCGCACTTTAAACTCCCATTTGCACAGATTCCTATTGGAATGACTGGATTTTGCCTGCAAAACTTCAATAAGCAACATTAGATGTGACCAACAACTTATATGTTTGCCCACCTTTTAGGAGGGAAATGTTACCATATGTGCCCAAACAAAGTCTGCCTCCCCAAAGCCTCAGTGTGTGATGGGATTTTGGACTGCAAAGACCGCAGCGATGAACTCAACTGCACAAGAGCATGTGAGTAAATGTCGGCTGTTTTACCTACTGTATAGTTTTGCTCTGTTTTGTTTTTGCTCTCTTTTCATGCTTACAGGCCAAAAAACATATGTGACCCTGGATATTTGTAGCAATACTAAAAAATACATTGTATTGGTCAAAATGATCGTTTTTTCTTTTATAGCCCAAAATCATTAGGATATTAAGTAAAGATCACATTCCATTAAAATATTTGTAAATTTCCTCCCGTAAATGTATCAAAACTTAATTTTTGATTAGTAATATGCATTGCTAAGAACTTCATGTGGACAACTTTTGGATTTTCTCAATATTTAGATTTTTTTTTGCACCCTCAGAATCCAGATTTTTAAATAGTTGTATCTTGACCAAATATTGCCCTATCCTAACATAATATACACCAATATAAATCTTTTTTTTTATTTGAAATGCTGAATATCGAGTCTCTCTGATGCAGTTTCAAAAGGATGCTCTCCTTCCTCCTTCAAATGTGCCAGTGGAAAATGCTTGAGTAAGATCAATCCGGAGTGTGACGGCATTAAAGACTGCAAAGATGGTTCAGATGAGTTGCGCTGTAGTGAGTATTCTCATTGTTTAGTATTTATTGGCAGTTAAATTTCTATTGGCAGCAAGATTCTTTGCTCGCATAACAAATCCTACAAATGTCTTATTGTGCATGTAGGTTGTGGCACGAGGCCTAGGAAGAGGGCAAAGATTGTGGGTGGAACGGATGCCCAGGTGGGCTCATGGCCATGGCAGGTCAGCCTTCAGATGGAGCGCTATGGTCACGTGTGCGGGGCATCTCTAGTGGCCAGCCGCTGGCTCGTCTCTGCAGCTCACTGCTTTCAGGACTCAGATGCAATCAAGTGAGGTTTTATTGAGGCACATGCACTACTGTTTAAAAGTTTGGGATCAGTATTAGATATTAGTACTTTTTTGAAATACACTAATACATGGTGCTCTTTTGAAATTTTTATTCATCAAAGAATCCTGAAGGAAAAATATTTTATCATTTAATGTTGCAGGCAATTTAAAAAAAAGTTCACCCATGTCGTTTCAAACCTGTAAGACCTTCGTTCATCTTCAGAACACAAATTTAGATATTTTTGATGAAATCCGAGAGCTTTTTGACCCTGCATAGACGTTCACAACAGTAGTTGCGTTGCTGTCTATGCAAGGTCAGAAAGCTCTATTTTCATTAAAAATATCTTACTCTGTGTTCCGAAGATGAATTAAGTTCTTACGGGTTTGGAACGACACGAGGGTGAGTAATTATTGGCAGAATTTTTATTTTTGCGTAAACTATCCCTTTAAATGCGTTGTCACTAAAAAATATAAAGCGTTTGCTCATGTTTTGGCAGGTATTCTGATGCGCGTTCATGGAGGGCCTACATGGGCATGCGGGTAATGAACTCTGTCAGCAATGCAGCAGCCACCAGACAAATCCGGCGCATCGTCTTGCATTCACAATACGACCAATTCACCTCTGACTATGACATCGCCCTTCTAGAACTAAGTGCCCCTGTGTTTTTCAATGAGTTGGTACAGCCCGTCTGTGTTCCTGCCCCCTCTCACGCCTTCACCTCCGGAACCAGCTGCTTTGTTACTGGATGGGGGGTTCTCTCAGAAGAAGGTATGCCAGTTATGTAAAAACACATTCAGAACAAACAATTGCTTCTTGTTGAGATGAAGTCAAACTACATTGGCAACACTGTCTTGAAACACATGATTCATACGATCACTAAAGATAAAAAAAAACACATTCTAAAGAAATCATCTCTGCGTACACCCACTGAAAAATCCCCAGGAACCCCATCGAAACAGCAGTCACACATTAGATATGCTACCCAGTGTTTCCCCTAGGTTTCCAGCTTTAGGGGGACTTTAGCCTACTTTGTGTAATAACGAAAACATTTATTTCAGTGGAAAAATAAGTCCAAAACTCTCTATTTTAACATTTTGAACAATAGAGCTTTATAATCTTTTGCATTTTTTTTTCTTTAGAAATTCTTGTGTGTTTTAATTTTTCTGATAATCAAATGAAAGCATAAACATTAATTTATTTTATATCAAATGAAAAATAAACCCTTTTAATTTTTGGCAAACAAACAGAGGTTTATTGTTAAAATCAATACATGGAAGAAAAATTATATTCAGTTTAAAACGTTTAAATAATAATTGTAATATTTTTTTTCTACAATTAAGGGGTTAATCTTGTTATAATTTATTTTTATCATATATATTGTTTTATGTCAATTATTTAAATAGTAATATATAAACAACTACATTATACTGTACAAAAGTAATACAAGACTAATATTGTTCTGTTTCATGTTAAACCGTACTTTTATTTTGACAGGTTGCCGTGAAGTTTCTGTGTGTACAGTATGATATGATGCTAGTTTTCAGCAGCAGCTTTGGAGATTGAGTTTATCTGTTCATGTGAGATGCAAATGCCAAAAATTAGCGGGAGCTTCACGCGTGCTTCAGTATGCGTGTAGTAAAAAACGCGTCTCCGCCATTCATACATACAGAGGCAAACGGAACATGCAGGATTCATATTAAAACGGTCTTTTTGCATTTCAGTTTTCACAGACACTAGTCCATATCGCGATTTGAATTAAGAATTGACAGAATTGACAGACCAACTTTTGATTTATTAATCCAAAAATCAACGAATTCCGTGGCATTCCGCGCTATAGTAAATTCCGTTTTTATGAATGGATCCCGCCCGTTTTCGCGGAGGAGACATTGTAAATGCGCGACCATGTAGAGACAGAAATTACATGCTTTCGTGTAAATAAGATAAATAACATAAGACAATTTCGTTTGTTTAATAAAAGAACCCCCCAAGATAATGGTAGGGGAAACACTGCTACCTATGAATGCTTTTTCCATGGTTCTCAGAAGCGAAAGTCAGCGTAGTTGAGTAATCTTCTAAAGTAGTTAATGGAAACTACAACTACTCTTTTGCCCCAGTAGCAAAAGAAAATCTGTGATAGCATTTGTAAGACTTCACTGGTCAGAAGGGAGAATAATTTTGTGTTGTTACTTATGATCCATAGCTGTGTTTTTTGTTTGTTTTTTGTTTAGTGATAGTTGTTCACAAGCCCTCATTTGTTCTAAGCAGTTAAATGCCCACTGTTCTTCAGAAAAATCCTTCAGGTCCCACAAATTCTTTAGTTTATCTGCAATTTTGTGTATTTAAACCCTTTCCAAAAATGACCGTATGATTTTGAGATCCATCTTTTCGCACTGAGGACAACTGAGGGACTCATATGCAACTATTACAGAAGGTTCAAATGCTCACTGATGCTTCAGAAGGAAATACAATGCATTTAGGGGGTGAGAACTTTTTAAAATTGAAGATCAGGGTACATTTAACTTATTTTGTCCTCTGGAAAACATTTAAGTATCTTCTGAAGCTGAAAGGGCAGTACTGTGAAACTGTAAAATGAAAAAAAAAAAAAGATGTTTAGGCAAAATGAGAAAAATGTACTCATCTTCATTCTGTTCAAAAGTTTTCACCCCAGCTCTTAATGCATAGTTTTGCCTTCTGAAGCATCAGAGAGTGTTCCTTCTGTAATAGTTGCGCATGAGTCCCTCAGTGTGAAAAGATAGATCTCATAATCATACAGTTATTGTAGTAAAGGGTTCAAATACACTAAAATGCTGAAAAAACAAAGAATTTGGGGGATCTGAAGGATTTTTCTGAAGAACAGCGGGCAGTTTAACTGTTCAGGACAAACAAGGGACTAATGAACAAAAAAAACAAAACACAGCTGTGGATCTTTCAGGTAACAAAACCATATTTATAATCAAGTGTATGTAAACTTTTGAACGGGGTAATTTTTATAAGCTCAACTATTATTTTCTCTTGTGGACTATATGTAAACGTCTTTTATGTGAAATATCTTATTCAGGTCAGAACTAAATACAAAATAACATGCATTTTGTATGATCCCTCTTATTTTGGTAAAATAATGAACATTTTTGCGGATTCTGCAAAGTGTGTGTGTAAACTTTTGACTTCAACTATATTTATTTATTTATTGCTTATGCATCACAGTCTATGCTAACCGAATTTGACTGGTGCTTATATTTGCTATGGAGAACTTATTTAAAAATTATTTTAAAATGCATGCCTGATTAATAAGGAATGAATTATTTTCAGATTTTAAGTATTTTAATATCTCTAAACTTTAAAGAGCAGAAGTGAAGTCAGATTAAACGCATTGTATTCATCTAAAAACCTCTGATTACAGGTGAACTGGCCACATTGCTGCAAGAGGCCACCGTTAACATCATCAGTCACAACACTTGTAATAAAATGTATGACGATGCTGTCACTCCCAGAATGCTTTGCGCCGGAAACATTCAGGGAGGAGTGGATGCTTGTCAGGTACGTTTTTACTTTGTATTCACTGCTTATCAGTGTTCACCACTAATATATTCACATCTGTGTTTGCACAGGGAGACTCTGGGGGACCGTTAGTGTGTCTGGAACGTGGCCGGAGGTGGTTTCTAGCAGGCATTGTGAGCTGGGGCGAGGGCTGCGCCCGACAGAACCGGCCCGGAGTTTACACACGTGTCGTAAAATTCACAGACTGGATTCACCAGCAGACGAAAGGCCAGGTGTGACTTACACACGCACACATATATTTACACCAGAGAACGGGTGACTGGCCCACACTCAGTTGCATGTGATCGAGGTGCACCGGCCCAGCTCTCATGGTGCCCAGACACACTGCAAACATCAACACCTCTGCATCGGAAGCAATTTCCCACCAATTCCTGTTGCTCAGCATTTGAAACCTCTACCCACGATCTGCCAGCAGCTTCACTCCCCTCTTTATGCCCCAAAACTCATAAGAACCAACTGTACTCTGTAAGCCTCGACAGTGGACTACTAGTGTAGAGATTGAGGAGATTATTTGCAGTGGAGAGAGTTCTCTCGGTAAGATTTGTGTTATTTGCATACAGTGGCTTAATATTAGTTTTCATTCATTTATTCGTGCTAATGGAATCTTTTTGACTTTTTGTTTCATTCATTGTTTAAGAATGATATAAACCCTCCACTTCATGGTCCGTTTTCGAATATGTCCAACTGTGAAATTGATTGCATGCCGGAAATTATGACCAATATGAATTGTTACTGTTTTGTATGTTTTATAGGGTTTTTGTTATTACAAATGATTATTGGCTTCTCCTTCACTGGGAGAAAGCAGTGGCAGCCCCTAAGACTCTCTCTACTGGTCGTGATTTGACATTACATCTTATTCAGTACTTCTTTAGTTACGCACACATTATGTTCTGTATACCCGAAAAGCAGATGTAAATGTCAAAACTGAGCAAATGTTGATACTTTATATTAGATATATGAAAAATAGAACTATATTAAAAAGAGGTGCTACATTACTTCCACTCTGTGATTTTTTTTTTTTTTTAATGCATATGCTGGAGTGTCTACTTGTTTCTTTCTGATTTGTGACCCTGGACCACAAATCCAGTCTTAAGTAGCACGAGTATATTTGTAGCAATAGCCAAAAATACATTGAATGGATCAAAATGATCAATTTTCTTTTATGCCAAAACAGGATGTTAAGTAAAGATCATGTTCCATGAAGATATTTTGTAAATTTTCTACCGCAAATATATCAAAAGTTAATTTTTGATTAGTAATATGCATTGCTAAGAACTTCATTTGGACAACTTTAAATGCGATTTTCTCAAGATTTAGATTTTATTGCACCCTCTGATTTTCAAATACTTGTATCTCAGCCAAATATTACAAACCATACATCAATGGAAAGCTTATTTGTGACCCTGGACCACAGAACCAGTCATAAGGGTCCATTTTTTAAAACTAGGATAGAACAATATTTGGCTGAGATATAACTACTTGAAAATCTGGAATCTGAATGTGCAAAAAATCTGAATATTGAGAAAATCATCTTGCATATTACTAATCAAAACATTTCTGATTAGTTTTAATATTTACGGTAGGAAATTTACAAAATATCTTCATAGAACATGATCTTTACTTAACATCCTGTTATTGCCATAAAAGAAAAATAAATAATTTTGACCCATACAATGTATTTTTGGCTATTGCTACAAATATACTCGTGCTACTTATGTTTTGTGGTCCAGGGTCACATTTATTCAGTTTTCAGATTAAATCTCAATTTCAGAAAATTTACCCTTATGCCTGGTTTTGTGATCAAGGGTCACATTTAATGTGAATATAATCATTGTTAAAACATGTATGTATTTGGAGGTATGAAAACTCACAAATAAGTCTCAATTGTTCTTCTGAGACAGCAGATTAAATATTAAAATGTAGATGTTTTCTCTTTTTCGTTACATTTTTCTTCTGTGAAAAATACAGAATTAATCTCAGCTGCCTCTGAGATCTTCAAGAGATCTTGACAACGTCACCCATTTTTAAATTGACTTAAATTAGAGATTTCAGTATGTTCTCAAACATTTCGCATCAAATTCTTTCAAGACCAAAGCTAAATTATTCGAATTAACTAACTCTTTTTGTATGACAACAATTGTCTCATTTGTCTATTTTTATTTTTTTCCTGAGGAATTTTAGGAGAAACATCTGAGACATCTGAGACTAAGTCTGACAACTGAGATCAATGAAAGTTGTATCCTAATAATGCGATTTTCTTTTGTGACTTTTCTGTTCATTTCTATTAAAGGGTTAGTTCACACAAAAATGTAAAATTGTGTCAATAATTACTCACCCTCATGTCATTCCAAACATGTTCATCTAAGCAACACAAATTAATTTTATAAAGTTACCAGAGTACTTTTTGTGCACAAAGAAAACAAAAATAACTTTATTCAACAATTTCTTGTTTCCCAGGACAGTCCTTCGCTATTACGAAGAGTACCACAACATTTTCTATTTCAGCAGCATCATACACATACATTGTGGTACTCTGGGAAATTGTTAAATAAAGTTAATAAAGTTTTCTTTGTGCACAAAAAAGTCTGGTAGCTTTATAAAATTACGGTTGAACCACTCAAATGGACTATTTTAACGACGCTGTGCCTTGACCGTGGTAGGACCTTTGCTGTCTAAGGAGGTCAGAAAGCTGTCAGATTTAATCAAAAATACCTTAATTTGTGTTCCGAAGATGAACGAAGGTCTTACAGCTTTGGATCGACATGAGGGTGAGTAATTAATGGCAGAATTTTCATTTTTGTTAACTATTCCTTTAACTTCCTACGTTTTGCATTGTTGGTGTTCAAGCTGCACAATCCAAATTTCCATTGATCTTCACTGGTATCTCTTTTTCCTCACTCCTAGTCTCTCTGAAAGAAACCTCAGTTGTTTCCCCTCATGGATTTACTCTCCTCTATTAAGGATTTCAAGGTGGGATATCTTCAGACAGCGTTGGATTTCCAGCAATAAGCTTGTTTATTCTTGATTTGATTGATGAAGTGGAGGAGAGACGCAGGAGCGGTGCAGTACATCGGGCCCTTGTAGGTCACGTCAGTCGCGCGGGATGGGTGTGTCGATAAGCGTCACGGAAGCTCCGGTGGCAGTGGGAAATGAATAAATCCCAGCCCGCGGTCATAATGGGCAAGAGTTTAACTGGAATTCATGCGTGGTCCTCCTGCTTGGAGAGTTCATATACTCCGGACGATACCTAAGTTGATTGTAGTCCATGTGAAAGCAGGGGTTTGAGGAGTTTGGTGTTGTAAGGTGAATTGATTCTCTGGAGTATTGGATCTGCAGTGTTTTCCTCATAGGTGTTCATCTCCAAGGAAAAGACCTCAAGCAAGACCAAGAGAATGTTCGATATATTATTTGTGATTATATTTGGACTGACAGGGCGTGTTCTGACTAAAGGTAAGTATAATGTGCTTTACTTTTATCAAAGAATATGAGTTTTCATTCGTTTTCATATTAAACTTCTAGGCCATACATTTAATTTTCAAAAACGCACGGTGTTTCATACTCCATCAAAGCGAAAGGGTGAAAAATGATTTTGGGAATGCTTGAGGATATGAGTGCGACATTCCTTAGTCTCAGCGCATCATTTACATTTAATCATGAGAAGACATCCATTAACTTTGGAAGAACATACTCTTTCATTCAAGTTTTTTTTAGATCTTGCACAATTTGTAATAAGTCATACTACAGAAACGTAAAATTAAGCGCTAAACGAACGTAAAATACGCGCTAAATCAGATGAGCTACAATTAGTTTTTTTTTTTCAAAACTATGGCAAGCCTATTTAACATTTACATTCATAATTTGAAACCAACTAGTATATATACTATATGTGACCCTGGACAACAAAACCAGTCCTAAGTGGCACAATACCCGATATTTGTAGCAATAGCCAACAGTACATTGTATGGGTCAAAATTATATTAGGATATTATGTAAAGATCATGTTCCATCAAGATATTTTGTAAATTTTCTACCGTAAATATATCAAAACTTAATTTTTGAATAGTAATGTGCATTTCAAAGAACTTCATTTGGACAACTGTATAGGCGATTTTCTCAATACTGAGATTCTTTGCACCCTCAGATTCCAGATTTTTAAAAATAGTTGTATCTTGGCCAAATATTGTCCTGTCTTAACAAACCATACATCAATGGAGAGCTTATTTATTCAGATGATGTATAAATCTCAGTTTTAAAAAATTGACCCTTATCACTTAAGAGGGTTTTGTGTTTTTGGGCTCATAGAAATTAATCCAACAATGCGACTATATTGTCTATATAATTAGTCACTATTGTCTGATTGACTTGTTTGAAAAGAATACTTGATATGTAACTTATCCCCATAAAATTTGATTGCAAAGAATTACACTTTGTTACAGAAAAAATTAAAAATAGAACTGTTTTGTTTGGAAATGCTGCAATTTATTGATCTGGTAATACTATTTAATGAACTAGTGAAACTGAAAAGAATCGGAATGAGCTTGCCAAGTATGTTTATATACATGCGAGGAATTTCTTTTAATGATAGAAGCTTACAATGCTCAAAAAAAGGCGCCACAAATAATACTAAGAAGAAAATATGCAATAAATATGCATATAAAAATTCACAACAGACAAAATAAGTTATGAGGACAGTACAAAACGCATATGTGACCCTGGACCACAAAACCAGTCTTAGGTAGCACAGGTATATTTGTAGCAATAGCAAAATGATGTATTTTTCTTTTATGCCAAAAATTATTAGAATATTAACTAAAGATTATGTTCCATGAAGATATTTAGTAAATTCCCTACCGTAAATATATCAAAACTTAATTTTTGATTAGTAACATGCATTGCTATGAACTATTTGGACAATTTTATTTTCTCAGTATTTCGATTTTAAATGTCAAATCGGCCTGCCATAGCAGGACAAGTTGTTTTGATAGTAGGGACCTCTCTGCTCTTACTTGGCATCCGTCTTCAGTGTTTGGCCCCGGTTGAATCAGAGAGGGCGTTATTTCCTGAGCCTGATGACTTTGTGAAATGGAAGTTCTAATATAAATGACTTCGGGGTCATGACCACCGTGAGGCAGGAACCAGCGCTAATCAGGGTGTTATAGCTAAAACAGACCCAAGGGGAGGAAGCAGGGGGTGAAGCGATGTACTGTCCGCAGTGCGTGATTATTAGTGCTTTATTGGTCAACAACTCGCAACCAACATCACAGGATGCAAAACTGAAAATGATTAATGACCAAACATGTGTTTTAAACATATGTCCCATATGCGTGCTTAAAGGCATACAGTTAATTGTACAATTAATTAGGATAATGGATTTTAGAAAGATTCCTAAAAAGTGCTACAAACAAAAATGCATTTGAAAAATAAAGAAATACATTTAGTTATGCAAAAAATAGGCTAATTTTAATCATAATAATTGCATTTTTCGTTTATCTTATTCTCGTTTAAATTAAAAGTCTAGTTTGCAGCACCTTATAAGTTTATCAAAGAACCTTCTTATTAAGAAACATGTCCTTGTATAAGTTTTTGAATTGGCTTTATTATCCTTGGTGATCAATAAAGTTTTGCACTAGTGCACAGATTGTTTCTTAAGAACTAAAAAAATAAAATTCCTTTGTAAAACTTAAAAAAGGTTTGCTTTAACTGCCTTTAAACATTTAGAAAAGCACAGGCTACATGATTTAGAGAACTAGTTTTTAAACAGCGTATTTAAATGGTAAAATTTTATTTAGCCTAGCTTATTTTAAATAGCAGTTTTAAATAGCCTGTTTAATCGTTTCCCAGTGGCTGCAGTTTAACAAACAATTTTACGAAGCAGTCTTTCTTGATGTGATATATAAGTTGTCACACGAGTAATAACCAAAGATTAATTTAATAAGCGCAAAAATGACGCAAATGCGTAGCGTTGATAAAGTCCTTCCCGACCATTTTATAACTAAAATTAAAATAATTTTTAAATGCACGTAGTGTTCTGCATTTTATATTTAACCCTTGTTCGTGTAATTTTACGTGCTTCGCTATTGAAACTCCTTATTTACTTTTGTTCATTAGCGTTTATTCAAATATGCCGTGTAAGGTTTGTTGAAATTGGCAGGTATTCGTCCTGTCATTAGTGGCAGGCGCTCTTGTTGAGGGTTTCTGAAACGGAACCTCAGCGTGTGGACCGGCTGATAACGAGCCTGTTTGAATCCCATGCGGGACTCGCTGTGGGAAAAAGTGCTTGACTCCTACTTCCTTTTTTCATTGGCCTAACTACAATACCATTTTAATGTATATACGGCACATGGCCTGCGCATAGCGTGTGAATAATGGAAAGGAAATGATGCTGTAAGTTTTTTTAAAGCAATAAACAATGGTGAGAGCAGTCCGTATTGTATAGACACGTATGCATTGAGACGAGATGTTTAAAATCATATTAAATTATGTGCCACCTTAACCTACAATTAAGTGTTTTTCTAAACGACAAAAAGAGAGTATGCAAACTGTATTTTTGATTTAGTGTATTTGTGCTTACAATACGTGATTTTGCATATTAATAGGCTATTAATGTCCCGGCATTACGCGGATATGGTAAATCATTTTTATAGGTGTGTTATTTAGTACAAAATATTAAGTCGTTACGTTCGTTTTATGTTCCATTTGGCGTGCTGTTTTATTAATCAGATAAATAAAATTAAATTTATGCATGTGTTTATGTACATTCAGGGTTTAAAAATAGTGAAAAAAACATTCTTGAGCAATCATTTTAAGCAAGAATTATCTATATGCGAAGTTGCCACAGAATTGTATCTTTCACTATCTAAAGAAGTAAATGATTTTTAAAGAGAGAGCATGATGTTTAAACTTCTTTATTTAATGTATTAACATTGCCTTGTAAAGATCCTCAAGTACCTTTGAACAATACTTAAATGTGACCCTGGGCCACAAAAGCAATCATAAGGGTCAATCAGATCTGAAAGCTAAATAAATAAGCTTTCAATTGATGTATGGTTTGTTAGGATAGGACAATATTTGGCCAAGATACAACTATTTAAAAATCTGGAATCTGAGGGTGCAAAAAAATCTTTGTCCTTGTCCAAATGAAGGTCTTAGCAATGCATATGACTAATCAAAAATTAAGTTTTGATATATTTACGGTAGGAAATTTACAAAATATCTTCATGGAACATGATATTTACTTAATATCCTAATGACTTTTGACATAAAATATTTTTGTAACCTTGAAATTAGAAGTAGTGTATAACTCTATCAGTATTAGCAAGGTTTGTGGATCTGTTTCTATAATTTTAAATATCATAGTCCTATTTTATGTAAGTTCTATGGACTCTTTACATCACCTGAATGTGGTTAAGGTTACTCTTTAAAACTTCACATCTTATTCGGCAGCCTCTAACATGCCTTTCTGTTTTCTATCTGAAAGACACAGACACAAAAGGAAGGTTCAGTTCTCCAGTGTTGGATGTTACTGAAAAGCAGCTCATTATAGAGAGAAATCAGACACTTCAGCTAAACTGCAGGTGAGTGATTTGTCATAGTCTCATGGTTAAAGGAGAAGGAAGTGGAAGTCATGTATGGCTTTATGATTTACAGAGGTGATACAGATTTTGGTCAGAAGGAATGTAGAAATACTAAGTAAAAGTATGGAGAGAATGATTGTAAAATGCAAGCATAAAGGATAAAAACTGAGCCATGTACAGTGGGGTCCAAAATCCTGAGAGCATACTGAAGATTTGGGATTCATAATTTGATTTAAACCTTGAAATAAACAGAACGTTTTGGGCATTTATATGACTGAAATATTTAATATTCTGCATTATTTCCAGGTCTTTCTCAAATTATGCTGGAGAACATGATTGTCAGATTTTACACAGACTTGTTCATGCATTTTGCATGATGCTGTTATTAAAGTCAACCATTATTCATGTTGATTGATCTGAGCTTACATTCTGTTAGTAGAGCTTAAATGCTATTAATTAGTAAAATGCAAAATAGATCAGCTTCTCAGACTTTTGGACCCCATGATGTGATGTACTTGGACCATTAGAAATAAAGTACCTTCTACACTCTTAAAAATAAAGGTTCTTTATTGGCATCAATGGTTCTATGAAGAACCTTGAACATCCATGGAACCTTTTTAAATTCAAAAACGGTTCTTTATAGTCGAAAAAGGTTCTTTGGATTTTTAAAATGTTCTTCAAAATGGTTCTTTTAGGAACTGTTCACTGAAAGGTTCTTTGGGGAACCAAAAATGGTTCTTCTATGGCATCACAAAAACACCTTTTGGAACCTTTATTTTTAAGAGGGTATAACCCAAACTTGATGTTTCAGGGGACGGTGGGAGCTCCAGTGGGTTTTGCCATCAGGCGTCCCGAAAGTCTACCACGGCACCAAGATAGAAGACACTCAATGCGGGAAGAAAAATAACCAATACTGCAGCCGCCTGACGCTCAGTCCTGCTTTGGCTCAACACACTGGCTCTTACCGCTGCAGGTACCGCCAAAAGCAGCGCAAACAGGCCTCTGTGTACGTCTACATCACAGGTAAGATGTTTCAGGTAAACACTGGAACCCTTAAAACCCTCTCTTACTGACATTGTGACAAATTGGGTACTTGCTTGAATATCAGGTCTCTTATCAGATCTTTAAATAGTAAGACCTTTGTTCATCTTCAGAACACAAATTAAGTGTTTTTATGAAATCCGAAATCTCAAAATTATAAATGTCAAAATTAACCAATTGCTTAAAAAAGAAAAAAATATGTCATAGGCTAAGAAATATGACCTTGTTTTTCTTAACCTCACTTAATTCTGATACATTTTCAATAACTTATTTAGCATGGTGTGAGAATTTTTACATATTTGTACTGAAAAAACAAGACAAAGTACTGAGTAAGAAAATAGTTTTTGCAGTCTTTGAAAGTGATGTTTAATGTTTTGAATGTTACTAAGCATTTGTTGCCTGTGTCTAAATTTAATTGCAAAAATTATTTTCTTTCTCAGTATTTTAGTCTTGTTTTCTGATACAAATAACTAAACCTTCTAAATCAAGATATATTTGCTGGAGAAGCAAAGTACTAAAGGTCTTTGCACACTGATTTTCTGTGTTTTCGCATCCATAGCAAGCATTTTGGAAAGGACGACGAATATGAAAAACACTTACGATAAATTAAGTCTTGTTTTCTGAAAAATGTATCAAAATTAAGTATGTTTATGCTTAAAATAAGAATACAATTTTAAAATAAAGAATGAAATCACTTAATCTTTTGTGTTTTTTCAGAACAAAGAATTATATTAAAGGGATAGTTCACCCAAAAATGAAAATTCTGACCCTGCATAGACAGCAATGCAACTCACACGTTCAAGGCCCAGAAAGGTTATGGTACTGTTGGGAACAAGCGGTGGAGACGGACATGGAAGAGAAGAAATTATTGAATGAAGTTGTTATTTTGGTTTTCTTCAAGTGAGCCACTGATGTCACATGGACTAATTTAATGATGTCCTCACTACCTTTCTGGGCCTTGAATGTGTTAGTTGCATTGCTGTCTGTGCAGGGTCAGAAAGCTCTCAGATTTCATCAGGAGTATCTTAATTCCGAAGATGAATGAAGGTCTTACAGGTTTGAAATTATATGGGTTTGAGTGAACTATCCCTTTAATGCTTATTATAACATATAATGTAGGGATGCACGATATGAAAAATTCTAACCGATACTGATAGCCGATAATTAAGTCCTTCTTTTGGCCAATACCGATAACCAATACATTCATATTTTTATATGATAATTTTGTGCACACAGGAGAATACAAAATCTAAGATAAACTAATGAAATTTATATTAAATATCTGGGTCTAACAATCATAGCAAACAGTCCTGACTCTTCAAAAATGTTTTTATTTTTTTGTGTAAGGCACCACAATTCTAAATAAAATAAAATGCTTTGACATTTTGTCAACCTGGAAAAAATTAAAAGTGCATCATGGAGTAAAGTCAGATGTCCAAATGTCTGTGGTAAAGCTTACATGCAGTCCATTCTTATTGATCATATTATGAATGTGTGCAGCAGCCAAATCGTACAAGGCGGGGAATAAAACATCAGAATAGTGATAAAATCATCTCAACTCTTCAGAATTCTGCAAGCGCAACGCAGGTCATGTGACATGAACCACAACCAATCAGCTTCATCCTTTCCCTTAATAACACTGAAAGCACTGGCAAGGTGGAGAAACAGCTTATCATAGCTGTACAGGAATAAACATTTATAAATAAATTTGATAACAGAGCTACTGCAAGCGATTTTTAATGCTGAAAATCTATTTATTCTTTGCTGAAACTACCGCGTCTTTATGGAGAGCGCATGTCCTGGCTGCTTAGCAACGGCAGACGCCACTGGAGCTCAAACTACAGAGCGGTTTGGCAAAGACTTTGGGTTTGGAAAGAAAGAGAAGGCGGCGCTTCAGCGTTTTCCACGCGTTTTTAGACGCGACATGTGAACGGCCCCTAAAACAGATTCACCGCGATGCGACCGCTGAAGTGAGATATAAGATTGTTAAAACTTAACGGCTTTTTACCTCCTCTCGGAATCCTTGCTAAACATGTGTTGCAAATAGCAGTAGCATTGTGCTCCTCTGTCACCGTGAAAAACTACCAGACCTGCGAAGGCGATGATGACGACACAGATGATGACGTATTAAACGCGACAAAGGCCGAGAGTCACTGCGGTTTACAGCTGCAGTCACTTGCACTCGGAAAGCAGATGAATCTCAGATAAACCAGACTGATTGATTGATTTACCAGCAAGAGTACTTTATCGGATCGGGTTTCATTTATTTATCGGAGCAATAAAAATGTCGTCATTTTTACCCAAATCGGTCGATAATTTATCTGTCCGATAAATATCGTGCATCCCTAATATAATGTGATTTTGTAGAAATTGTAATCAGGCACTAAAGAGAGTACCCATTAAAAGCTGAGATCGCTTGAGCAGAGACACTGCAATTTGTCACGACACTGGCCTCCGTTTAGCTTGGCCATCTCACTGACCATTTCTGTTGCTTAAGGCTAAACAGGAAGCCTCAGGAAGCAAATAATACCTAAACACCATTTTCTCTCGAGGCAACACATCCGACTAAGTGAGCGTCTGGCACGATTTTACGCTGGCATTTTTTGTTTTTGCTCACACCGTAGGCTGTCCTCTCTCACTTTTGCCTAAATATAAACTATAACTTTCATTTACGTGCTACCTCAAGGGGACAGAAATAGCCCCAGCTGTTGAAAGGCTCAGCTCTTGGGCAGCCTTTCCCAGGGTACCCGGCCTTATCTATCTCCCTCAGCCCTGCGGTCCGTATCCTGTGCTGCTCTGGGGGGAGGGACGACTTGGAGACGAGGATAGAGGATGCGATGTCTCCTTGTATATGTTTGTTGGGATGCGTGTCTGCGCATGGGAGTGGGCACCTTGAGGGCATGCCGGGGCAGAAGAGTCTCGGATCCTCCCTGGTCAGGCATTAAGGAAGACGAAGAGGTGCCCCAGGTCACTAGGTGCGGCTCCGGCTAGCCAACAAGGCCCCTGAGGACCATCAATCGCTCTTGCAGCCATGTCCATTTAGCCTCACCCTTCGTCCTTTATATTGAATCAAAGCACGACAAGGAAGCATCCAGGAGTCCTTGGGGTACTTTTGTTAAAATGTTCAGAGATTTTTTTCCCGTTCCTTTAATAACACCAGGGCTTCGAACAATGGGGCGTGCAACACCCAAAGCCTTTCATTGCCACACGAATATTGCAACTGGGGCGAAAGTGCAACCAAGAAAACAACAGAGAGAGAGCGTTTGATAACAAGCGAGCATTCTCTCTGTATGTGTTGCTGACTTTAGATTGTTGTCAGCGTCTACTGTTTGTATGCGGTGTCTGTTTGTTCCTGACCTCAGCATTGGCGTTTCAGATAGCCAGAGGCCGTTCGTAAAGGTGCAGTCGGAGATCCCAGATGTGGTGTACATGAAGGAGGGAGAGCCGTTGGTCTTCCCCTGCAGAGTCACAAACCCGGATGCCAAAGTCTCTTTGGTCAAGGTGAGTGACTCAACTGTGAGTCATAAAACACATAAGCTTTCCCTCTCTCTAGGGACAAGAAATATATTTCTCAGCACTGAGCACATGTGAGACAGTGTTAGCCAATCAGAAGATGTCTGATGTTTAATATGCAGGGCTATAGACCAATGAGGGCAGTAGTTGGGGTCATCCAAAGAACTAAAAAGTCATTGCTGTTTGGAACAAAACAATTTTTTTTGTAAAATAGCTTTTTATGTCTTTTCTGGTTAGGACACATTGTCAGTCTAACGCAGGCTTATGGATGCCTGTCCGCTATGAACACAAAATGTGAAATAATCACAGCCATTCAGAAGATATTTGATATTTAATATGCAGGATTTGTCTGGTTGTTTTGGGACAAACTCCTTATGTCTAAGGATGAGCCTTTAATTAATTTTGTCAGTTTGAGTGTTTAGCAGACAGTTTTTTTATATGGAAGCCCGTTTCTGCAACTGAATAAAATGAAAAAAAGTTAACTGCGACTTTTTATCTCCCATCTCTTTTTTGCAATTTTGAGTGTCCATGTCACAATTCTGACTTTTTTGTTGCAATTGCAAGTTTATATCTCACAATTTTGACTTTTGTTCTCAGAATTGTCAGATAAAAACTCGCAATTCTGACTTTTTTCTTCAGAATTGTGAAATAATTTTTCTCTCTATTCTGATATTTTTCCTCACAATTCTGACTTTTTTCTTGCAATTGTGAATTTACGTTTTACAATTCTGACTTTTTCCTCACAGTACCGACTTACAATTTTGACTTTTTTACTCAGAATTGTGAGATTAAAAACTAGCAATTGCGAGTTTATCAGATTTTCACCTCATAATTTTGACTTTATTCTCGTAATTACGAGTTTATATCTCATAATTTTGACTTTTTCTTCTCAGAATTGCAATTTAACTTCTCACAATTTAGATGTTTTTCTCAGAATTGTGTGATAAGAACTTGCAATTCAGATATTTTTTCTCAGAATTGTGAAATAAAAACTTTTTTTCTCACAATTGCGAGTTTAACTCACAATTCAGATTTTTTTCTTATAATTCTGGCTTTCTTTTTGCAATTGCGAGTTTACGTCTCACAATTTTGACTTTTGTTCTCAGGATTGTGAGATAAAAACTAGCAATTCTGACTTTTTTTCTCAGAATTGTGAGAAAAAAGTCAGAATTAAGAGTTTTTATCTCACAATTCTGACGTTTTTCTCACAATTGCAAGTTTCATCTTACAATTTGACTTTTTTTTCTCAGAATTTGAGCTATAAACTAGAAATTGCGAGTTAAAGGTCCAGTTTTGAGGGGGAAAAAGACATTCTCAGAATTACGAGTTTATAACTCACAATTCTGACTCACAATTGCAAGAAAAGAAGTCAGAATTTTGAGATAAAAAGTCACAATTACCTTTTTATTCAGTGTCGGAAATGGTTTCTGTTACAAAAATATGAAAACATTGAACTCTAAACTTAAAATATCATGTTTAATTATTATGTGAACACTGTCTTTCTGCACTTCATTCTGATTACCGTAGGTGCGTCCCAATTCACATTTTGCACTATTCTATGCTGTTCACGCTCAAAAGGAAAAGGTGCACTTTAAATACCCAGATGATGCACTTAAATAACCGAAAAAAGCTACACAGTTGAGTACACAGTGCATAAATACTTAGGGTAGCCTATAGTGCGTCATTTGTGACGCAGCTTGTGATAAATTTAAAAAGCATGCACTGCTATTTTCATAGCATAGCTAATGGCTTGATTCTTTGCTTACATCATATTTTAACAGCTTTGAAATAGTTATTTTACAAGAGCCTCACTAAAGACCTTGCGTTCTGTTTTATTCAGCTCCGTTTGGCTGGAAAGGAAGAATGTATGTCTATATGTGCACACGTACTCTCTACAGTAAATGCTTTGCGGCGTGTGCACTTTCTAAGCATTTCAACGTTGTTATTGCACTGTACTAAAAGTCGATGTTAAAGCAAATTGACGTGTGATGAATCGTTATTGCAAATAATCACAAAAAGATTGATTGAGTCTCAAGTAGGCTACTTCTGTGCTCAACTCTTTGTGCCAATCCCTACTCTCTTCCATGGCTTCCACTGCCATTCATGGAGTGCATCCTCTCACTCTCATTCACAAATAAGTCACTCTCCCTATGCTTATCTCACAATCAACCTAGGTTGTAAGGGCAAGCGTGCGTCTCATCGTGCCAGTTCGGATGTGTGTGTGTTTGTGAGGGCATGTGGAGGGGATGTACAAAAGTCTTTTTGGCTCAGCATGACATGGATACTTTAAGCCGATGCTCAGAGCGAGCGGCGCCCACAGCTTCCTTTTCTTGTTGGCACCGTGCAAAGCCAAGGAGATGACGCCGAGACCACCTCACGCAGACTAATGTCTTCCACAGATGGTGGCACGGATAGTGATTCGAGGAGCTTTATCTTGCTGTGCATTTATGATATGATTAGACACACTACTACATCTCTGGAGACATAGGATAAATCCAAATATGGTAACAAACGTCTCGAGAGGGTTTAAAAAAGGACTTTAGCATTTCAGGATGAATTTCAGATGACAAGAGGAAACGGAAAAGAACAAGTTGACCAGTTCCCGTCGCGCTGCCTTTGGCTCCTCGCATGCAGGATGGAAACTGTTTTAGGATATGCTAGCGATATGACATCCCTATCCTCCCTGCTTGCTCAAAAAAGCACCACATTTCATTTCTGTTTGCTTTGTTTATGTCCTGCCGACCCTGCGCACAGATATTCGAAAGGTAAACGTGCTATAAATACGAGCTCTCTCCACCCTTCTCAAACTTGGACTGTCACACACCAGTAGAGTGTTTTTTTCCTGAGAGGATTTTGCACTTGGCAGTGTATCTTTAATCTTGCACCTTTCGCGTAGGGAACAATACATAAGCTCTCGCTGAAGCTGTGAAAGTAGCCGCGGGGCCCTTCCAGAAGCTGACCTGACGGCCTAGCCACGATGTCTATATCCTGTAGTAACAGGATGTGAGGAGATGGACTAGAGTCACGTTTCCACATCCTCGCCCCCCCCCCCTCTTACGCATTGAACATTGGGAGGGATGTTAGCGAGAAGTTGGCTACCTAAGATGTAGGTGGGATTTGTTGGTAAGGGTGAGGGGGGTCACAATCTTTTATAGCTTTACAAGTGTTCATAAATATTAATTAAAAATGACGTGATGTTTGGCCAGTAATCCCATTTTTGCAAAAATTGGTGCTAGGTAGTTGCTATCGGTTGATGCAATATCACATACCGCTTATGTGTTAGATTTCAGTGTTATTTTAGTGTTATATACTATTGTAATATTTTGTTATATTATATTAAGTATAAAAGTTATAGTAATGTTATGTGCTTTTCTCATTTTTTAATATATATTTTTTTTATTTCGGTTTTAGTTTCAGCAATTTTAGTACTTCAATTCAAATCTATTACATTTCATTGCCAAGGCAAGTTTTTTAATCTAATATTTGTATTTGATTTTATTTGAGCTTTATTTCAATTAAAGAAAACAAATTTTAATAGTTTAAAAAATAACAACACTGGTTTGTTCAGTCCAGTGTCAATTGGTATTGGCTTGATCTAGAAGTCGTGCAAAAGTGTGGAAATGTTATGTAATTTTTAGGGCAGGATAAAAATTGAAAAATCGATTCTCATTTTTACAAAACAATATCGATTATTAAATCCAGATTGAAGAATCAATTAGTCTACCCTGTTTTTAGTTACAGAATGGAACATATTAGCATGCCTCCCATCCAATAAATCGTAATAAGCTTTGTGCTTTTTTGATTTTGATATGAAGCAAAGTCTCAGATTTCAAATTCTGCCGATTTTATTACAATTTTTAAACAATAAATGCAGTTTTGGTGCTGTTTAATGTGAAGTGACAGATCCCTGTAGCGCCTCAATTTTAAACTGATACAGTTTCAGCACAAAATAAATCTGAATAAAAATCCGAAGGTATGGTAAAAGAAAGAGTACAACTTACTGAAATCCATATCCTGTCTCATGTAATCGCTCAATCCGAGTTTCAGCCGTGCAAAGACGTCAGTAATATCATATTTACCTCAGAAAAAAACAGATTTGATGACCACAAACACAAACAAACGTTAGTCAGGTATGAAAAACTCCAGAGAGGAGCATTTTGCTAAATATATGCACATTATAACATTTATTATAATTATTTACTGTTCTTCAGTGTTTCATTTATGTTTGAATAAATCTGTCAAGTTTTTATGTCAGCCATAATTTAATGTTTATATTTAAAAAAAAATGAAAAAAATATATAATTTCATATTTGTAGCTTTATTACAAAAACTTCACTGATTGTTTGTGTACAAATCAGTTCATTTTAACCTGTAATATTAGCAGTAATGTGGAATTATTATACAGCATTAGTTTTAGATTTTTTTTAGAAAATTAGACATGTTCTGTACCTGATATACAGTAGTCAACATTTGAAGTGGATCAAAACCTTTCATCAAAGTTGTCCTAAAACCAAAACGTTCTTGTCTTAGGACAACTTTAATTAACTTTTTTGATCCACTTCAAATGTCGACTATATATCCAAAATAATCAATATCGAATTGAATCGAATCAAATTGGAATTGAATTGAACTGTGAATTTGTGTCCAAACCCAGCCCTAGAATTGTGTGTATTTAGGATACACAGACTGCTAGCTGTGAAATTAGCCTTAGCAACCCAAAGCATTCCAGCATTTTGTTCATTTCCACCACCATCATTTCCGCCACGCAATGCTGTTACACAATACATAATTTGAGATTTGGCGGAAATGACAATGTGGTGGAAATGTTCATGATGCTTTGAAAAAATGAGAATTGTATGTTCAGTCTTGGTCATTGTTACTGGAAAATGTGTTTAAAAAAGAGTTTATTTTAAGTCCCCAAGGTCAAAAGTGCGCATACTTAAAGAAAGAGTCTATAAAACCTATGCTCCTGGGTAAAGCGCTTATCTAATGCCTTACCTAATGCAGTAGAATAATGCTTCCTAGAAACCAGGAGATTTTGAGCAGCTCACACTGGGAGGAAAGCATTCACCTGATCCCCTGAGAAAGGGCAGGACACTTCCACAGTGTCACATCTAAGCCTGTAAACATTTCCTCCATTGAATATGGAAGTAAACAAAATCATAACACCACTCTCCAAGAATTTTCTGAAGGACGGTGCACTGTTGAACCCATTAGAGCTCTTGTGTGCACTGGCCAAATGAGATTTAAACTGAAAGTGCAAGTTTGTTTTTAAAAATAAACACATATGGAAAGCTTTGCAGAGTCAAAAGTGCAGCTGCTAATGTTTTAATATCTTTTTTCTTTTTTTTTTCTTTTTTACATTTTCAGTTTCCTATCCACCGGTTAACTCCTGATTATAGAAACATCATCTGGAACAGCAGGCAAGGTTTCACTATCCGTAGTCCCACATTCTTCTATATCGGGCTGTTTTCCTGTGAGACTATTGTCAATGGAGTCAAATATAGCAACAAGTTCTTGACTCACAGACCAGGTAAGCACGTTTAAGGTTTCTATGATGAACCTATTAGTGAACCAAAATTTGAGGTCTAAATTTGAATTTAAAAAATTGTTTTGTTTTCTTCTCCTACAGTGAATAAAATCCTAGATGTGTATTTGAACAGCACGGGTTTGGTCCACACGTTACAGGGCCAGATGTTAGCACTGAACTGCACTGTTACAGCTGAATGGAACGCCAGGGTGTCCATTAGCTGGACATACCCACAAAAGGTGGGGTTTACCTTGCATTTGTGATTTATAAACTGCTATTTCTGCAGTTGGCATAATCTGAATCTATGGACATGGATTTTTAAAGGAATAGTTAACCCAAAAATGAAAACTGTGTTATCATTTACTCACCCTCATGTTGTTCCAAACCTGTAGAAGTTTTTTTCTTATGACGTTGTTGGTCCCCATTGACTTCTATAGTGGGAAAATTACCAGCATTCTTCATAATATCTTCTTTTATGTTTAACATAAGAAAGAAACTCATACAGGTTTGCAACGGCATGAGAGTGAGTACATGATGACATTTTCATTTTTGGGTGAACTATCCCTTTAAGATGAACTAACTCATCTTGATGCACTACTACTAAATTTATTAGTTCCACAACAAACACCTATTAGAAAGATCATGAATTTGGTTCTTATCGAAAGCGAATGGAGACATCAGTTTTTCTTCTCAGAAAAAGACAGTAATGAAATATTTGTCTTCTCTAGAGTTTCAGAATAAATCTCAACAGTATCAAATTGTGCTTAGATTTGTGAACATATCAAAGTCTGCCATCAAAACTCTTGAAATTCTTCAAAATAATCAGGAAATTCATTAATATAGAAATCTAATAAATCTCAGTATATCTCATTTGCTACTATTTTTATTATTATATTACTGTGATACGTAAATGCAACATCATAACTTACTCCATTTAGCGTCCTGAGCTTTAAAAGACCAAACTTACTTTTTTGGCAGCTAGAGTAATTTTAAATGACAGTTTGTGCACTAAGGAGGCATTGTTTTACAGGCATTCCGTTTTTTAATGAAGTGTTTTAAATGCCTATTGAATTGACAGCTGTTCTGTAGCCCTCATTTCCTCTGAAAGCCATGTTGTTTATATTTATCTTGTTGGACCGAAATGAGTGTTTGTGACACAATTTGCTCTCCTTGTTTATACTTCAGGCTAATGGATCTGCCACAATCATCAGACGCATATCAAGGAGTCGAACCAACATGCTGTTCTACAGTGTTCTTACCATCCCCAGACTGAGCAAAGCAGACAGAGGACTTTACAAATGTCATGTAACAAGCGGTCCATCTAAGCGAGAAACAAATACCACAGTTGTTGTCTATGGTGAGTTTTAGAATCAGTCCACTTGCTGCTGGAATAAACATTTGTTCTAAAACAATAGCAAATGATAGATTTTTTTACTATATACAGTTGAAGTCAAAAGTTTAAATACAACTTGGAGAATCTGCAAAATGTTAATTATTTTACCAAGATTAGAGGGATCATGAGTCCCTTGTTTGTCCTGAACAGTTAAACTGTCTGCTGTTCTTCAGAAAAATCCTTGAGGTCTCACAAATTCTTTGGTTTTTCAGCATTTTAGTTTATTTGAACCCTTTCCATCTTCTCACACTGAGGACAACTGAGGGACTCATATGCAACTATTACAGAAGGTTCAAACGCTCACTGATGCTCCAGATGGAAACACAAAGGATTTAGAGTCGGGGGGGGGGGGGATACTTATATGTTTCCCAGAAGGCAAAATAAGTTAAATATACCCTGATCTTCAAATTCAAAAAGTTTTTCTTAGTGCATTGTGTTTTCCTATGAAGCATCAGTGAGCGTTTGAACCCTTTGTAATAGTGGGACCCAAAAAAAAGCGGGCAGTTTAACTGTTCAGGACAAACAAGGGACTCATGAACAACAATCACTAAACAAACAAAAAAACAGCTGTGGATCATTCAGGTAACAACACAATATTAAGAATCAAGTGTGTGTAAACTTTTGAAAAGGGACATTTGTATGGTTCCTCTTATTTTGGTAAAATAATTAACATTTTGCAGATTCTACAAGGTGTATGTAGCCTTTTATTTCTCAGTTGCCCACACGTTTCTGATTGTCTTACTTTCTTGTCTGTCTGTTCCCAGACCAGCCTTTCATTCGACTCAAGCACAGAGATGGCCCAGTGGTTCAGGCTTCTGCAGGACAGAAATCTTTCCGTCTTACTCCAAAACTAAAAGCATTCCCTGCACCTGAAGTCATCTGGTAAAATTTCCTGTGATTATATAGTTGAGCTGCTAAATAGATGCAATTTCTGCAAATGGTCATTAAAGTGAACAGAAACAACATATTTGGCCAAATGGAAAAAATGTGAATAGCTAATTCTGTTCCCTAGGTTGAAGGATGGGATGGTTGCCGCTGAGCGGTGCTCCCGATATCACGTAGATGGATTTTCTTTGGTCATTCGTGATGTTGCTGAAGAGGATGCAGGAATCTACACCATCCTTACTGGCATCCAGCAGTTTGGACTTTTCCAGAACCTCACACTCACTTTGGTGGTAAATGGTGAGACTTAACATAAATTGGTTTTTATCTTTTAATGGTATAGAGCTGTTTTACTATATTTAACAGTTTTGCAAAAGGTTCAAAAGTAATTTATTATATATATATATATATATATATATATATATATATATATCATGGTCATTTCCTCCGAAGAGGCAAGGGAGGCAGTGTCTCCTCAAAATATAATAAGAAAAAATCAAAACAAAATGTAGTATTAAAAAGTTTATAAATTACTCGTTTTTCTATAGAAACATTGTCCAACACGACACCAGCAGGTAAAGTTACAGCGCGAATCAACGTCTCTCGCCTCCCCTGAGCTCATTGAGTTTTAACAGGGTTTGGTGAGTGGTAATTGAGAATAAATGGGGGAACGTCACGAAAAAGAGGAGGCAAAGCCTCCATCGCGATATGATTGGATATGACTGATTATGATCGCCTGTCATTGGTTCATGAGATAAATGCAGCCTCTTTTGTTCGTTCATGTTCCATGTTTGCGAATCAGTCTGAATGAACAATATAATGGCATTAATGGGAAGACTAATTTAAAAAAAGTAAGACAACTCACTCACTTGGATAAAACCACTTTGTCACGTCAAAATAAGACTTGAAATGGCCTGAAAACATTATCTGTGGGAGTTTTTAGTGAGTAATCAGCTTTGTGAAATTTAAAGTGAAAGTGATATTTACCAAGTTTTGATGACTAAAGATCTGAAAAGTAAAAAAAAAAATTGTTAAAAGTTGTTTTATGTTATTTATAATGCAAACTATGATAATGTGACCTAATTGCTTTTTGTCTTCTGTCAAAATCTGTTCACAGTGAAGCCACAGATCGGAGAAAAGACAGTTTCCTCTCAGCATCCCGGGACTGTCCAGCGAGGCAGCAGACAAGCCCTGCACTGCACCACTCACGGTGTCCCACCACCTCAAATCCAATGGCTCTGGCATCCATGCCCTCCGAAAGGCCTGTAAGTTCACTATCCACTCAGAAACACACAAATGTTTGTCAAATGTGACCCTGGACCACAAAACCAGTCTTAAGTCGCTGGGGTATATTTGTAGCAACAGCCAAAAATACATGGTATGGGTCAAAATTATTGATTTTTCTTTTATGCCAAAAATCATTAGGAAATTAAGTAAAGATCATGTTCCATGAAGATTTTTTTGTAAAATTCCTACTATAAATATATCAAAATGTAATTTTTGATTAGTAATATGCATTGTTAATAACTTAATTTGGAGAACTTTAAAGGTTATTTTCTCAGTATTTTGATTTTTTTGCACCCTCAGATTCCAGATTTTCAAATAAATGTATCTCGGCCAAATATTGTCCTATCCTAACAAACCATATATCAATAGAAAGCTTATTTATTGAGCTTTCATGTGATGTATACATCTCAGTTTTGTAAAATTTAACCTTATGACTGGTTTTGTGGTCCAGGGTCACAAATATGAAATAAGGCAGTGGTGCATGCACATTGATCATAGTAGCCTACTCGCATAACAATAGTTTATGCATAGACCCTGTTTTAGAAAAGTTATGGTCTCCTTGTTTTATTCAGGCCTCTGCAAGCTCTCTAAAATCTCAATTTATTTCCCACAAGTTGTAAAAAGTGAAAGCATTACAATGAGCTTTCTAAATCTGAAAACATTTCCCCAATGACCGACTAATCGTGTCCTCATTGCCCTTTAGTCACAGAGGAAAGGGATACGGTGAAGAATACTGGGTCAGGGCCAAAAATTCAAATTCAGTCACTATTAATTTAGTATTTGATCCAGGTGAAAAAACACATGCGAGACAATGCAATAATGCTAGGTTTGGATTTCCCACACTAGACTAAGTTAGATATCCTCTCCATCATTGCGTAATGTCCTGCAACCATTTTAAACCGTTCAGTTATTTCACACTGTACCTGGTCACAGTGTGTTTGATGTGTTTTTTTAGAATGAATGCACATATGAGTGGAGACATGTGTCTATATTTACAGACATACACACACACATGTATGTATGTGTGTGTGTTTGTGAATAGAGATCTGTTTTGTCTAATTCAGCATGTGTTCAGACAGGGTTTCCTCTTAGCCTGTAGAACAGATGCTTGAGAAGGCCTTTCATGTGTGTGTCTCTATTCATTTTTGTGTGGATGCAGACGCTCGTGTGTGTGTGTGTGTGTTCGTATTTGTGTGAATGTGTGCCTGGTACAGTCACAGAACTGAATTTAACTCCCGAGTTGAAAGTGCAGAAAAAAAGCACAGTTCAAAAGAAGGCAGTTCCGTGCTTACAAGCACGATTTGTTCGTTTCTAAATCAAACACTATGATTTAATGAACTTCCTGTGCAGAATGCTGGCTGTTTATTATTGTGATTGCTCAGACGCATCCTGCCATGCCTTCTTCAATGTCTGACACACCACATATCCACCGTTCTCATGAGAAAAATTTAGCAAGCATTACTCAGAGGAGATCATCTCACAGAAACACCCTTCCACATACATTCCCAACTTACTCCCATATAGACACACACAAGCAGATTTTTTAAAATCAAATCCACAAACCCTCTACAGCATGACACTGCCATTTCTACTCCAAATTTGTCAATTTTTAGGTCAAGCTTCCCCTTATTGTACTGCCATTGTGACATGTTATATTGGTGATAGTTTCTTGGCCTATTCTTTGAGTGCTTCCTAAAAGAACTAAAAATGAAATATTGCTGAGAGGAAAAGTCTTGTTGGCTTGAAATAATGCAGCAGGCTCTCTGTATGTGCCAGCTATCCTTCATGCAATCTTAAAGTGACCGTTCATCCAGAAATGAAAGTTCTTAACATTGATACTGTTTGATTCCATGCACAAAAGCAATTGAAACATTTTTTAAATAACTTCTGCAGAAGAAATTAATTCATAGAGACAGGGTTCATTTTTTGTATAAAATGCATTTAAACGTTTGCTAATATTTTTAGTTTTTTAGCAATTTTTTGTCGTTTTTTAATTAGTTTTTTTGTAGATCTCTATATAGTATAGATTAATCATGATTAATCACATCCATAATATAAGTTTTGTTTATATATGTGTGTGTACTGTTTATTATGTATATATAAAGACACACACATACAGTGTATATTTTGAAATTATTTACATGTACACATTTATATTCATATAATTTATATTGTATATAAATATATTTAATATAAACATAACATATTTTTCTTAAATATATACATGCATGTATGTGTATTTATATATACATAATAAATATACAAAGTACACACATATTATGTACACAAATACTTATTTTGAGTTCGATTAATCACGATTAATCGTTAAGTTTTAGTTATTTTGGTGCGTCAGTTTAAACAAGACAAAAATGAGAAGCTGCATTTTTAATATATTTTATTTCAGTTAATGTTTATAAGTATTTATATGTACATAATAAATATACACAGTACACGCACACACATATATTATGTACACAAAAACTTTTATTTTGGATGCAATTAATCACAATTAATCGTTGCCCAGCACTACTAGTTTTATTAAATTAGATTTTAGTTATTTTGGTGCTTTCAGTTTATTATTTTCATTTTCATTTTCATTTAAGTTATTTTTTATGGTTTGTTAATGATAATCTTGCAAAAAGGTTTGGAACAACATTTTTGGATGAACTGTTCCTTTAAGAAATGCATTGGTGTTCTATTTGCAGACCCACATGGAATCTGTGGCGACAAATATTCTTGGAAGTGTAGCACTGGACATTAAAAAAATAAAACTAAATTATTTATGAATTCTATTAAGTTCATTCTGGGGGAGTTTTTTTTACGCTAAAATGGGTGAAAAAAATGCCTGTAGATTCTATATGGGTCTGCTGATATAATTTCTTTTATCATTTGCATATTGATTTTGCTGAGATACTGGTCATTGCATCAATTAAGGTTCAAAAGGTATATATGATTAAAAAAAATGAGAGCATTGTTTAAAGCTTGATCATTGAAAGGTATTGTATGTACGTTCTGTTGAGAGGTCTTGACTGGCTGGACCCTGACTCAGGCCCTTATTCTTTATAGCAGCCCGGCGCGGCTGGCCTGACGCTGCGGTGGAGGAGGCCCAGGGAGTGTGGAGTTGTGGGCCGGGCCGGCCTGATAGCGGCTGGATGGGCTTGAGCTCGGCCATGGGAACAGCAGCACTCTTATCTCAGCCAGGCAGGAGGCGCAGACGGGCTTCCTGTGCGAAAAATCAGAGCGCTTTTCCTCTCGTTGTTTGGCTTCCTCCCCGACGCGAGACAGCTTCCCAGCAGCGTGATTGTCCCTCCGTCTTCAAACGTGGCACAGTCCGCTTCCTCAGGAGCTTGATCTATTCTTGAGAGTCCCTGATCCCACACACACACACACACATACACACCCTCCACCCCACTTTACTGAAACCCCCACAATCCCCCTCACCTGTCCTGCCACACTCGCAAATAACCCTACAACTGCCAGCGCCCTTGCCTATCCAGCCACCCCAGAGACGTCACTAAAAGCAGGCCATCTCACGAGGATCCAGAACAGCTGGGCTCACACAGGACGGAGAGGCTGATATCTTTGCACCCCTGGAACTACATTCTAATTTATTCCTCTTTTTTGTTGTTGCTGTTGTTGTTCAGAGACAGTTTTTTCTGCTCTTCCTCTTTCCGAGCATGATCCCCATCCATACACCGCCTGGTGCTGCTTTGCTTTTCGTGTTCTTGAGTGGTACTATTAAAGGATGTATGAACCAAGCCTCCATCTCCAAAGCCCAGACCATCAGTTGTAGTTCTAACATCCACAAAAGCTGTGAGTTCAGATTGTACACGATGAAAATATCCTCTATCTACTATCTCGACGTGAGCCAAGGAGGGCAGAGAAAACCGAGGCTCGCTATTTGGATTTCTCGTTTTTTTTTTTTTTTTTTTTTTTCAGACTGGACCTGGCCCAGAATGCCTGCTGTGTAGGAGTTCTGATTGGCCGTAAATGAATGACAAGAGCTCTGTGTCATCCTATGTGTCATCTTATGTCAAATTCTTCCACTTCACAGTGATGCTGTGTATTACAGTTGCTTTATTTTGTGCTGAAAGAAAAGATCCTGCCTGTTTGTATGCAAGTGTTTGTGTGTGTTGAGTGAGTATTTGTGTGTTTGTTTCTACTCTACGGGTCTCTCCCAATGTGATTCGTCCCTTTTTATACAGATTGTCTATGAGTAATATATGATTCTAATATTTAATAATTTTATACAACTAACTTACTTATGGTAAATCTCAGTAATTGCCAAATGTGTAAGAACGCTGATAAAAATGTATTTTTAATATCTAATGTATGTGTTTATATCAAGTGTATTTGTTTTTACATTAAATTTGCTTGAAATTATTTGTACAATATGGTCTGTTTGGTTCCAAAAAGTGCATATGTGAAGTCCTAGCTGCTGGCAAAGATGTAGCTGAAATATTTGCAGACTACAATAAACTGTTTCCTGATTGATGCTTTTCCAGACAATAAAACATAGTAGATTTCATAATGACCCACTGAAGTCAGTTCGTAATACTGTACGCAGGCACACCGTGTACGTTGATGAAGGTGTGTGAATGCAGAATGAGTGGGGATGTTTGTGGTAAAACAAATGGGCGTTTGAAGTCTCTGTCTGTGTGCGTGTGCGTATGAGAGAACGAGCGAACGACTGTTCCCGGAGAGCCGTGGGAGAGTGGACTGTGTGTTTGAGAAGTGCTGTTGTCATGATCAGGGTGGGACGTACGAGGACAGAACACTCACTGTCTCAGCCAAATAGGAAGAGCAATCAGAGAGAGTCGTCAAAGCCAGGGAGGGGTAACAGGGCGGTGGGCACACAGTCACGGACAAATACCCATCACTAGAACCTTGCTCCGAAGATTAGAGACCTTAAAGAATTGGCATGGATAAGATAATGGGATAAAGGCCTAGAAGTTGGTGCGCAAAGTGGACGAGAGGTTGGAACTTCGGAAGCATGGCTGGGATGATTTACAGGCAGGAAAGGGAACACATCCAAGCCCCACACACTGCTAATTACGGAACACTCCAATGAGTGTCACCGTATCCTGACACAGATGACATACACACACACACACACACACACTGAAAATGAATTCCAAAAAAGAATTCCAGAGAAACAATCCCATAAGATGACTATAGTGAAAAACGAATTCCCAAGAGACCAGTGATCGGAAGATTCCGGTCTTCCCCTTTCAGACCGCAGCTGCGCCACACATCTGTGTCTTGTGACATCACTGCTTCGACACTTGTGAACTGAGAGTGCTGTCGTTCTCTCTTCCTCTCTCTCGTCCCCTGTCTTCCTCTCTCTAAGATGCGAGAAGCCTCCTCCTTCGTCCTGGACGGCAGTCAGAGAGAAGACAGAAGTCACGTCCACCCACAATCCCATCCTGACCGTCAGCCACAGGCAGGAAGTGTTAGAAGGGAAGAATAAGGTGAGTGTTCGAGTGGGTGGACTGATCATAGGGGACCGATGAAATTAATACACAAGAGGGCACACAAGAACGCAAAAGTACTCCCCCGAGATTCACACAAGTGTATGCCTGCTCAGTTCTGTGGAATTATGTGTTCCAGCAAATGTTTCTAGATAACAGCAATCAAGATCTAGTTCTAGTTCATTCTGTAGGTGGTTAAACAGGTGTCCTTCCTCTCTGATTACTGGAACAACATTAAATGATTTAGAGCAAGAATGCTCCATCCCCATTCCCCATGCATTACCATCCTTGTTTGGACAACATAAACAAATAACAGCAAAAAGAATTAAAATAAGTTGGTAAGTAAGTGAAAGTGAAAAATGAAAGTGACTTTTGCCAGGTAGGGTAACACATACTCAGAATTTGTGCTCTGCATTTAACCCATCCAAGTGCACACAAAAACCGTGAACAGTGGGCAGCCATTTGCTTCAGCGTCTGGGGAGCAATTAAGGCGCTCTTTCTCAAGAGCGCCTTAGTTGTGGTAGAGCACTGGTCATTCACTCCCCCCACCTACAACTCTGGCCAGTACTGAGACTTGAACGTGCGACCTTCGGGTTACAAGTCTAACTCTCTAACCATTATTAGATAAATATTAGAACCTCCTTTTATAAGAAACATGAAGGGAACAGAATCCAATGGCAGGCAATCTTGGAGTCAAAATCCATTTCTCCACCCATGTGGAGAGGCATGTTAATGTAGTGGCTTAAAACATGTGGATTCTGTCCTGTATGGGGATGGGTTTTAACCAATATTAGTCTGATAAAAATTAATACCTCTTTATTATCAGAAAAGGGAGGAAAGAATCTGATGGCGAGCAACCCGGGAGTCAGAATCTGTTCCCCCACCCCCACAGAGAGAGATGTTGATGTAGTGGCTTAAAAGATGAGTATTTGATCTAGTATGGGGATAGGTCTTAACCAGTGTGATAAATTATAAAACCTCCTTATTATCAGAAAAGAGGGGAAAGAATCTGATGGCGAGCAAACCGGTAGTCAGAATCTGTTCCCCCACCTCCACAGAGAGACATGTTGATGTAGTGGCTTAAAAGTTGAGGATTTTATCCAGTATATGGATGGGTCTTAACCAGTATCAGTGTGATAAATAATAAAACCTCCTTATTATCAGAAAAGAGGGGAAAGAATCTGATGGCGAGCAACCCATGAGTCAGAATCAGTTCCCCCACCTCCACGGAGATACATGATGTAGTGGCTTAAAAGTTGTGGATTTTATCCAGTATGTGGATTGTTCTTAACCAGTATCAGTTTGATAAATAATAAAACCTCCTTATTATTAGAAAAGGGGGAAAAGAATCTGATGGCGAGCAACCCAGGAGTCAGAATCTGTTCCCCCACCTCCACGGAGAAACATGTTGATGTAGTGGCTTAGAAGTTGAGGATTTTATCCAGTATGTGGATGGTTCTTAACCAGTATCAGTTTGATAAATAACAAAACCTCCTTATTATCAGAAAAGGGGGGAAAGAATCTGATGGCGAGCAACCCAGGAGTCAGAATCTGTTCCCCCAACCCTGTGGAGAGACATGTTGATTATATGTCATCTGTGGATAGATCTTAACCATCAGTTTGATAAATATTGTAACCTCTTTCTGTAAGAATATGGAGGGAAGAGAATATAAAGGTGAGCAATTCAGCTGTCAGAATCTGTTCCCCCACCCCCATGGTCCTTATTATCAGAAATAAGGACAGCAAGCTGGGGGTCAGAATCTGTTTTCCCAGCCCTGTGGAGAAACATGTTGATTATATACCATTTGATGATGGATCTTAACCAACAGCAGTTGAGAAATATTACAACCTCTTTCTATAAGAAATATGGAACAGAATCTTATGCCCCACCCCCAGGAGGAGACATAAGAATGTTGTTGCTTAAAATGGTTAATTCTATCCCATTTGGGAATGGATCTTAACCAGTATCAGTTTGATAAATATTAGAACCTCCTTCTATAGGAAACATTGGCAGAACAGTACTTGATAGCAGGCAAACCAGCTGTCAGAATAAGGATGAAACCATTTCTTGATTGTCAACCTATTTGGCAAACTTTTGGTCACTCCAGAACCTACAGGGATAGTTCACCCATGTCGTTCCAAGACCGTAAGTCTTTCATTCATCTTCAGAACACCATTTAAGTTAATGTTGATGAAATCCGAAAGCTTTCTGACACATAGACAGCAACATAATTACCACGTTCAAGGTCCAGAAAGGTAGTAAGAACATTGTTAAAATAGTCCATGTGACATCAGTGGTTCAACCTTAATTTTATGAAGCTACGAGAATATTTTTGTGTGCAAAGAAAACCAAAATAATGACTTTATTCAACAATTTCTTCTCTTCCTTGTCTTTGTCTGTCTTAGATGTGTGTTCACAAGAGTACCAGTCAACTATTTTAACAATTTCCTAACTAAATTTCTAGACCTTGAACCTGTCAGTTACGTTGCTGTCTATGCAGGGTCAGAAAGCTTTTAGATTTCATCAAAAATATCTCAATTTGTGTTTCTTAATGGACAAAGGTCTTACAGGTTTGGAATGATATGACGGTGAGTAGTTAATGACAGAATTTTCATTTTTGGATGACCTATCCCTTTACTCGTTTCGTGGCTAGAGGTGAAATGTGATTACCTTGTGTTCTCATACAAATGAAATTACCATAATTTATCCAACATATCCCTGGATCAGCATCATTGATCATGGCTGGTCTTGGAACAATATTATTATTATTATTATTATTATTATTATTATTAACCAAACTAATGACTGATTATGGATTTGGCACAGGAGTTGAGCTAGTGGCTTGAACAACATTCTTATCAATCAAGGTTAGGGTTTGAGTGTGTTATGGCTATGATTGTTTAATGAGAATGCAGTTCCTGGTGAAACAATAGAAGTTGATTCATGTCCTACTTCAGGAAATCACATAATGCGTACATAGTCTTAAACTTTCTAGCCATGTTTGCTTGCATGCAACAATTGTTTTTGTGTGTGTTTCTACAGACTGTAGGAGTTCTGACAGTTGGCGAAGCGATGATATCTGGCATCTATCGCTGTGTTGTATCAAACCTAATGGGCAGAGATGAACTAGACATCCATTTCTATGTCACAGGTACTTTGTATATATAACTAAATTTGAAAAAGATGCTAAAACCTCAACATCCAAATGTTTTACCTTGTCGTCCATGTCTTTTTCTCTCATGCTCCCTCTTTCTCACTCTTTCCCATTCTTCCTCTAATCCCGCCCTCCTCCGTCCCCTTGTTTTCGAGGGTTTGCTTTCAAGCTGTGCTAAATTCAGCCACAGTGGATTTAGCCCATCCTGGCTGTTGTCATAGCGACAGGGTGGAGGAGTGAACAGGAACCTGTGGCTCTTATCATACTGCCTCCTCGTGCGGTGCATTATTTGGAGAACACTGGTGGTGTTCGGGAAAGATAAACATTATCTTCCATCAGGAAACCCTCGAGCGGTTTCCACGGGAAATTTCAAATAGCTAAAGTAAATAGCGCGCCTTTACACTAGCGTCTTATTGCTGCTTGCACTGACAATGGCTATTCAACATTGTCATCAAAGGTTACAAAAAATGCTACTTGGTCAACACTTCCAAAATGGTTTCTATATGCTTTAATAGCCTCAAAGAAAACTCTGTCATTGCCAGGAGGTCTGCATGTGTTCTGTCTCACTGTATCGAGGACTTATGCACAGGAAGTGAAAAATGAAACTTCTTTTGTCCACCGTCACAGATGTCAAAGGAGGCCTTATCGTGTCTTTAGAGGAAGAACCCAGAGAAGGAGGGGACCTTCGTCTGGTCTGTATAGCCAATAGGCACCTCTACTCAGACCTGTCATGGTATAGATTAACAAATCAATCCACAGCTTCAGAGGAGCTTCAGTTCTCAGCGGGGAGCTCACAGAGGGACAGTTCTCTCATACTCTGCACCTTCTGCTGAAGAATGTGACTGCACGGGATTCGGGTACATACCGCTGTTCCGCCAGACACCTGCTTACAGAAGAACATACACACCTAGATGCAGCAGTGGAGGTCACAGGTGTGTCTTTAAGAGTCATTGTGCTCAACACACACACACACACACACACACACACACACACACACACACACACACACACACACACACACATTCATGGTCTCCTTAAAGGGATAGTTCACCCAAAAGTGATTTACTCACCCTCAAGCCATCCTAGGTGTATATGACTATATATCTCTAGTTTCTGCTAACTGCCGTATGCATGTGCATGAGAGAGTGGTGTTTTAATGTGGATGATGTAAAATATAGACATGGCATAAGCTATGAGAGAGCAAAACTAAACACCAGTCACAAATTAAAAGTACAAAACAAGGATTTGTAAAGAAAAATGATGGAGGATTTCGATAAACGCCAAGAGGAGCGTGGTTTTCCTTTGCTGAGACTAGCATATTCACACCGAAACTTATTCTACGACTACGTCCTACGTCATCCACTAGAAGGCCACTCTCTCATGTACAAGGTGTGCGTACAATAGTTAGCAGTTCATAAAGTTTTAA